>NC_058404.1:84663412-84903482 GCF_002201575.2 Neomonachus schauinslandi
TCTCTCTGACAAATAAATAAATAAAATCTTAAAAAAAAAAAAAAAAAAAAGAGGGCGCCTGGGTGGCTCAGTTGGTTAGGTGACTGCCTTCAGCTCAGGTCATGATCCTGGAGTCCCTGGATCGAGTCCCACATTGGGCTCCCTGCTCGGCAGGGAGTCTGCTTCTCCCTCTGACCCTCCCCCCTCGCATGTGCTCTCTCTCATTCTCTCTCTCTCTCTCAAATAAATAAATAAAATCTTTAAAAAAAAAAAAAAAGAATTACCAGTTAGCTCTGATTTTTAGGGTTCAATTTTTATATGATGGGATTTGTTTTTCTGTTTGGTACTGGTGGTAACTGCTAGTATCTTTTGTTTTCCTAGCAGTTTTAGGATTTGTCTTCTTTAGGATACAGTGAAAAATTACGTGTGCAGTAATGAAGCCAAATTGCATTTTTTTTTTCAGGCTCACCTCATCTTGCATAGAGCCTCAGGGAAAGAGAACTAACTCGAATTAAACTCGTTAAATTTTAGAAAGTACCTACTTTTTCAAATGCCTCAGAACTTTGGAATAGTTTGTTCTTTCATAATAATGTCAGAGGTATTTAATGGCAAAGTAAAGAGACCTGGAGGTGTTGACTTGGGCTTTATTTAATCTTGTTGATTTTAAATTTTGTCTTCAGCAATCTAATTCTCTAGATAAAATGAGGCTCATATTTTATGCAGTAAGACTGACAGTCTCCAAATGCAAAATGTTTCCTTCAACACGCTAATTGAATTTCTCTGAGTCACTAGAAGTTGAGTTCTATAGATTCCCACCACCTCGTTTTGTTGTAGGCAGGTGAGCTGCAAATATCAATGGCCAGAACGTGTTCAATAAATACATGCTTAATTTTTATTGATGATTCCATATTCTTGAATCATTAACTCTCCATAGAGAAAGTAGCGATCTTTCTAGTTGGCCCCATTGAGACCTACAATTATGATTCTTTAGTTATCAAAATACAGTTTCATGAAGCATTCTTTGACAGTAAGTTAGAGCTTACATTTTCTCATTTCCTCAGATGATTCACTTGCTAACTGGTTTTTTAGATCTAGTTCATGGTGGCTCTGCTCATGGTTCAAGGCCTTATCACATATATTACTTACAGTATTCATTTATATAAAAATGTATATTTGAAAACTTCATTTATTTTATGTTTTCTGACCTTATATTTGCTTTAGAGCAAATATCGTATTGGCATCTTTTCAAAAGTAGTAGTATACTGGGGCGCCTGGGTGGCTCAGTCGGTTGGGCATCTGCCTTTGGCATGATCCTAGAGTCCCAAGATCGAGCCCTGCTCAGCAGGGAGTCTGCTTCTCCCTTTCCCTCTGCTCCTTCCCCACTCGTGCTCTCTCTCTCTCAGATAAATAAAATGTTTTTTTAAAAAGGTAGTAGTATACTTCCCATTAATTCCAATGTGTGTGGGGGTTCCTTTCCTAATTTTTCTTCCCAGTGACCAGCAAAAGTAATCCATGGAACATTTTTTAGACAAAATGGCCCACAGAAGAAATATAGTTGAAAAATTCTGTTCCTGGTCAAATTTTAGAGATTCTTGACAGCTGGGAACTTTTAGCCAGGTACAGCTCTGTATTAAGGTGAGAGGTCTAATTTTCTTGTAATTTAGGTTTAAGTGAGGATGTTCTTTCTGCGTGTAACTCCTGTGTCATCTTTTGTTTGCATGGTATACTTTGATTATTCCCTCATCATGAATGACCTCTTCACCCTCATGCCTTTTTTTTTTTTTTTTTTTTTTTTTCACTGCTCCACAGTTGATCCTTCCACCCGCCATGACCTCAGAGCACATTGTTTATATATCAGCGTGGCCTTTGCCATAGTATGTTGTGATTTACCTGTTTGGATGAGATACCCATAGCACTTGCGTGTACCTGTATTAGAGCACTTATCACAGTAGGTTATAATTATTTGTTTGAGTATCTGTCTCCCTAAGTGAGCTCTCAGCTTCTCAGTGATAGCGGCCACATTTAGATTTTTAGCTGTAGGCTTAGTACTACATAGCAAGTGCTCAATTCATTTTTTTTTTTAAATAAATGATTTATAATAAAAGCCAACATTTACCAAACAGTTTGGTAAATAGTTTGGATAACAGTGACTTAAGTAAGTGCCAACACTTGTAGAAGTTAGAAGTTTTCTCAGGCACATAAGGTGGATGGTATTTTTAGGACCCATTGATTGAGAAATACATAATAATCAAAATTTACCATGAATTTTATAATATTGAAACATAGTTGAATTTTATAAACCACGATACTCTGTTCTGTAGATATTTGAAATTCTAAATATATAAATGTGTATAATATGTGTGCTTCTACTGACAGTCCTTGTTGGACATTTGAAGTACTTAAAGTACTTCTGTGCCCACCCCACCGCCAGGGCTGGCTGTTCGTAGGTAGTAAGCCACTAATACAAGTATTATTTAACACTCATGAGGCCTCCCCAGTTTGCCTAGGACCATCCCAGTTTATGCCTGTTGTTCTGGTAGAATTATTAATAGCTTCCCCTTTTACTCTTAGAATTGCCTTGACTTGGACAATAAATTATATAGTCACTCGCCCTTTTAGGCAGAGATTTATTTTGCATTTGTTTTATCTTGACCCAGAAAAATTATACATAAAAGAGAAAGTCAGAAGCATATTATTATTTCCATCTCTGCAGATTTTAGGAGCTATTTCAAAGAATTTATTTACAATACATTCTTTTGACAGTACACCCTTGCCATAACCTAATTCCCAAAAGTGTGTATTTTATTTAAATGAATCTGTATACTCTACATACGCTCCACCTCTCCCCTCCCCCGACCCTATCTTTTTCTCCTCTTCTCCTCTTACTCTCTCTTCCCACTGCTGAAGCAAATCATCCACTAATTTTAACTGGTTAAACTGGTCTCAAATGATCTCTTACTCCATACCAGTGTCTAGAATGTTGTGTTCCGTGTTGGAATTTCACCTGCCTTTCACTAAAGAGACTCTCAAGATTCCTACGTCTTCCTCCAGTACCTGTTCCCAACCACAAGCAGGAGAAGTGCAGTGGTTTTTTCCAAGAGCCTCTACTTTGTTTTCTGAAAATATTACTTCTACACTTTATTCCCCACCTACGACGTAGACACAGCTTGGGCTTTTACATCCTTCCCAAGGGTAGACAGTGTCATGAGTATGCTTGGGTACCAATTATGGGAGACCTCAACCTCCTGAACTCCGAATCTGTCATCCACATTAGACCTTTAGGCAACACCCTCTCCCCTCAAAGATGCCCACCTTCTCCCCAAGGGCCTGGCTGTCCTGTCCTCACTATATTGCCTGTGTCTTGCCTCTGGTCCTGTCCTCCCTCCTCAGGCATTAGGGGGGCCTCATTTGAGGTCCTCATCCTGTAGTGATTAGAAGTGACTTCCACAATTCTCTCTGCTCTGTGGCCAATGTCACTGCTTCTCCAGATGCCTCTTGCCATTTCCTACTGATCCAAGTCACTTCTCTGCTCTTAATTACCATCAAAATGAGAAAGTTTTTTTTTTTTTTTTAGTATTATTAGGTCCCCAAATGTCAGTTTGTTTGGGCTGCTGTAAGAAAATACCACAGACTGGGTTATTTATGAACAACAGAGATTTAGTTCTCCCAGCTCTGGAGGCTGGAGATCAGGGTGCCGTCTTGGTAGGGCGAGGGCCCTCTTCTGGGTTTTGGACTTGTCCTATATCCTCACTTGGTAGAAGTAGCTAAGGAGCTCTGTGGGGTCTCTCTTCACTAATCCCAGTCTTGAGGGTTCTACCCTCATGACCTAATAATCCCCTCCCAAAGACCCCACCTCCTAATACCATCACATTGGGCCTTTGTATTCCAACATGTGAATTTGGAGGACACACAAAAATTCAGACCTTAGCATCAAAAGAAGTTGCCAGCTCTGTTAATTTTTCAGCCTTATTTCTTAGACAAAGTCCTCTGGACAAAGTGGAAGATATTTAAGTGGTACCACTGAAGGTCATGTTCTAAGGAGTATCCCAGAGTATTTATAACATGTACCCCAACTGTTTCCAGCAGTTTTCCCAGAGATTGAGGGAAGTCTTTGTCTTCCCTGTTTTGGGGGGAGTTTTTATTCTGGAACCTGAAAATCAGCCAAGTATTCTCTTCACCTGGAGCGCCATGGGGACTAACCTAATGTCCCAGATTTCTCAGGGTGGGGGGTACAAAAGAGTCTCCCTTCTCTGAATGTGTTATAATTATTTTGTATACAATTTAAATTCTATGAACTGTAAGTCCTTAGTAAATAATTATATTTCAGCATGTTACTATATGTGATTGCGTGTTGGCTGTTTTAACATGTAAATTCCTCTAGCATAGATATATCTAGGTAGAAACTTAAATTTTTTTTTATGACTGTGGTTAATTCTGTAAGTGTACATGATGACCACTAACTGATTTACGTCGTTAATCTTGCACTGATTGTCTTTTCTTAAATATCACAAAAAAATGGCATTGAATTCAACTAATACCGGCTTTCCCAGGAAAAATAATATCAACTTTTACAGCTGGAAATAATTTAGTCCTTGGCACTGAGCTCCTTAACTTTCTATCTTGGGAAAAATGCCTTTTTTTGATCCAACGGTTTATTGCAAAAATGGTTCAGGCTTCTGTTTACATGATGAAAAAAGAAAATTATTTTATTGGGAAACTGGGACTAAAATGGCTTCAAAGTAACTTGGAAATTCCAAAACTTATTGAACTATTTCATTTCGTTCAGAAGAAAATGCAGGTCTAATGTTCTCATCAGATTATATTTATGTTTTCTGTCTTCTTCCAAATTCTCTTAATGAAATTGATTTCTCTTGTTATTAGCTTATCCTTACATTAAAGTTTTCCCCCTACACATTATTCATTGGTTTCTTAAGTCTTTTGAATGATGACATGTTGACTTAAAATTGGGGGGTTAATACTGGCTGTATGACTGATCTGCACTAAATTTATAAATGCTACGTTTTATGCTTTCTAAAAAGCTGAGGGGTGATTTAGTAGGAAAATGATAAGCAAAAGTGCTCTTACTGAAAACAAAACAAAATCTTAAGTGGAAAAGTCACATTTTTCAAAGAAACAGAATACTGTATTTATTAGAATAAATAAAGACAGCCAACCAGTCCATAATTTTCTGCAACCCACCACCATGTATGTTTCTTATCATATCCTGTTAAAGAACAGCATGCAGGAAATAAATGAAAGGCTATGAATCTGTGCCAAATACTGGGTCAAAGCCAGGAGCAGGGAAGGGTGACAGCGTGGGACTCACGGGTGGGGAATAGAGTGCTTGTTGGAAATCCTCAAACCAGCAGTCCATGACTTACAGCACTTGAGAGCTAATGGCCTTCAGGTACATAAACATGTTCTTAATTGTAATCTATCTTGAGCTGTGCTGTTTGGTATTAGGTTATTATTTTATTTTATTTTATTTTTTTAAAGATTTTATTTATTTGAGAGTGAGAATGAGAGACAGCATGAGAGGGAAGAGGGTCAGAGGGAGAAGCAGACTCCCTGCCGAGCAGGGAGCCCGATGCGGGACTCGATCCCGGGATCCAGGATCATGACCTGAGCCGAAGGCAGTTGCTTAACCAACTGAGCCACCCAGGCGCCCTGGTATTAGGTTATTATTTTAAATAATTTCTTTTTTTAAAAAAAATGTTATGAGTAAGCATTATCAGTATTTTTCAGATAAATTTACATATCAGTTCCAACAACTATTTTGCAATTGGGATTTTCCTTACAAAAACGGAAATACAAAATGTGGCCAGTACACAATAGAGATTCACTAACCCCCCTCGTGTAACCTACTGATAGTCTAATACACCCTTAGCATTACTTAGCATTACTTACAGGTTACTTCCCAAAATGCAGGAGTCTTTGTAGAAACTTTCAGAAATATATTATTGCCCACAAAACAAAATCCAAATACTGAGTTGTTGTTCAAGGGGATAGAGTTTCAGTTTTACAAAATGAAGAAGTTCTAGAGATGCCACCCAGCAATGTAAGGATACTTCACACTACTGAATTGTACACTTAGAAATGGTTAAGATAGTAAATTTTAGGTTATGTGCTTTATACCATTTAAAAAAATGCCTGATACTCAAGGGCAGTCATAATCTGGCTCCACAGCTGTCTGTCTAGCTTCATTTTTTGCTGATTTCATACAACAGATCTTTTCAAGCACCTGTTCTATGCCAGAAGCCTATGAAGCACAGCGATGAACAAGACAAGCACAGCCCCACACGCAAAATTTGCAATAAAATACTGCTACAGTGGGAAGGGATACTGTATTCATTCTTGTTCCTTAGGCTTTTGCCGTAGATCTTTAGTATTCTCCATATATACCTCCCTTTATGTACTTTTACAGCTTTATGATACTCTCTTAGTCCTAAACGCCCTCTTGGCTTTCAACCCCTCTGTCTATTCTCATGCTTCCTAGACCTATTAAGACATCTTCACACATGACCCAAAGATGAAGCTCTTCCTTTGAAAACCTCATTGTGTTGTGTCGTTTAGCTTTCCCTGTGCCCCTGGCCTGGCCCAGTGGTTGGTACGGTGTTTTGCATGTAAACAGACACAGAAGAATGTGTGGTAAATTAAGTGACACTATTAAAATACCTTAAATTCTTTCCTTAGTACAGACCAACTACATTGTTTTCATATTTATTTGTATCTATTTTATATTTGCTTTTTAATTTTATATCCCTACATCAATTTCTGTGTTTCTTTATAATATTTATCTTTGTTTGGCTCTGAAGGTTCAGTTGCATACTGCCTCCTTCCATGTGTGCCTCATTACAAGGATCACGTGTACTTAGACTCCCAACACTCGTTCGAAGGAGCTTCGATCAGAGCAGGGACGTAGCCTGGAGTAACGAATGAGCGTCACTGCCTCGCTATGCCATGTTCTGTCACCAGCATCATCTCCTGAGCTAATAGTGGGATTTCTGTGGGATTTCAATTTATTTTCTCACTTGGCACTTAGCAATACATACATGTTTCCCCATGGGTGGTAAATGTGTAATTAACTTCTGTTGTGTCCTCTTCATTTATCCACTAAACATTCCATGGCATTCTTCTCGGAGGAGACCGTGGGGAGGCCTCCCACGTGCGTGGTCTTGCCGGCTGTGAAGCAGCTGCAGAAAGCAGCTTGGATTTGGAGCCTTTGCATTGTGGCTCAACCCAGAGGGCTCAGAACAGATGGGCGAGGGCCAGTTTCTCCATTCTCCAGAGCCAGTGTGGACATCTGATTTGGATTAAATATTTTCTGTTATGTCCTTTTTAAAAAAAATTTCAGCTTTATTGAGGTATAATTGACATATAAAATTGTAAGATATTTAAAGTGTATACTGTAGTGATTTAATGACACATAGAAATTGTGAGAGGATTCTTCCCATTTAGTTATTTTGTGTGTGTGTGTGTGTGTGCGAACTGTTAGGCTCTACTCTCTTAGCTAATATCAGTTGTGTCCCTTTATTATTCACTGAGCTTTGGAAGGAAGAGTGCCTAACAAAAAATTCACAGAGTTATGAAAACATGCTGGAACTGTGGCTTTTTGGGTTAAATTGGCAAGAGCTGGCGAAAGTAAAAGGTACTTTGATTACCTGAAAGTAGCTTTGATCAGCTGAAAAGCAACTAGCACTGCCTTTGAGGGAACCACAGGATTCTAGTGGAGTTTTCGTGACTGTGGTTTCTTAGACTGGCCCAAAGGGTTTTGTTTTGTTTTCTTTTTGTAGTTTTTAATTGTGGTAAACAACATGCAATTTACCAACTTCACCATTTTTAAGTGTACAGTTAAGTAGCAATAAATATATACACTGTTGTGCCCAGATCTCTAGAACTTTTTCATCTTGCAAAACTGAAACTCCCTACCCGTGAAATAGTAACTCCCCACTCTCGCATCCCCCTCCTGGCCGCTTGCAACTACCATTCTCCTTTGTCCTATACCTCCTATAAGTGAAATTACACACTATTTGTCTTTTTGGGACTGGCTGATTTCATGTCGCATAAGGTCCTCAGGATTTATCCATGTTGTAGCATATGCAGGATTTTCTTTCTTTTTAAGAATGAATAGTGTTCCATTGTATGTTGTGTATCATATTCATCTCTTCCTCGTGGATGGATACTTGGGTTGCTTCCACCTCTTGGCTGTTGTGAATAATACTGCTATGAATATGGTATGCAAATATCTCTTTGAGATCCTGCCTTCAGTTCTTTGGGGTATATACCCGGAAGTAGGATTATTGGATCATATGATAATTCTATTTTTAATTTCTTAAGACTCTGCCACTCTGTTTTCCAAAGCAGCTGTACCATTTTACATTCCCACCATCAGTGCACAAGGGTTCCAATTTCTCCACATGCTCAGCAACACTTGTTACTTTCTGTTTTTTCTTTCTTTCTTTCTCTTTCTTTCTTTCTTTCTTTCTTTCTTTTCTTTCTTTCTTTCTTTTTCTTTCTCTTTTTCTTTCTTTTTTTCTTTCTTTCCCTCCCTCCCTCCCTTCCTTCCTTTATTTTTATAGTCACCATCCTAGTGGATATGAGATGATCACATATTGTGGGTTTTGATTTGCATTTCTCTAATGATTGGTGATGTTAAGCATCTTTTCATTATGCTTGTTAGCTATTTCTATACCATCTTTGGAGAAATGTTTATTCAGGTTCTATGTCCATTTTTTAATTGGGTTATTGAGGTTTTTTGTTCTTAAGTTGTAGTTCTTTACTCTGGATATTAACTCCTTATCAGATATATGATTTGCAAGTATTTTCTCCCATGCCATAGTTTGCCTTTTCACTCTATTGAATGATAGGACTGGCTTTAATTTAACTTATGATGCCATAATTTGTGCAGTAATTCTCTTTGGCTGGTCCGCTGATGTATAGCCAGGAATTTCTCCTACCCAGATAAGTACTGATCATGAGGTCCAGTTCCGCATTAAGGTTTCCAGCTTCCATCAAATTACTTACAATAGTAAGGGCAATATTTTGATACTTTTCTATATACTAAAGCGTTAATTAAAAAACTTCACATATTGTTGTGACTGTACTAGTGTGTGAAGTAGGGTAGTCTGATTTAAGGTCTCCATAAACTGAACAAAGGTTGAAGAGGGAGGTGCAGAGAGACCGTCGCCCTACGTCTGGTATGCCTGACCCTGAGTTTGTGAAGTAGGATGTCTAGTTTGTATTGTGTAGCCTCTTCCATGGTATCTAAGAAAATATAAGCTGTATCAGTAGGGATAATCTCAAGGCTATTTGGCATTACATGGGAATGGAGCCTGTTTCTATAAATTTTCAAAGGAATGACATACTAAGTAACCCGGATAGAATCCAGGGAAAATGTTTACCTTTCTTTTTAAGGAAGTATGTGCATTCTATGGTTTCTGCAGAACCTTTCATCTCTGGGAATATCAGTGTGTTCACAAGTTATATATAGTCATCTTCTCCATTAAAATGCAGCTAGCTCTTGGGTGATTGTAAGAATAGCTGTGAAAATATCTAGGGCATCCATTCTTAGAATCAGATGCTTCCCAAGTACTCACAGAGAAAGGAAATAATCATTAATGATGGTGGCATATCTTAATAAATGATGTTGATTTGGGTGAATATTAAGGTTATTTTTAATTGCCAGTGTTGAATCTTTACTAAATTAATGTCATATCAAAGAAAGCACACTAGGGCGCCTGGGTGGCTCAGTTGGTTAAGCGACTGCCTTCGGCTCAGGTCATGATCCTGGAGTCCCGGGATCGAGTCCCGCATCGGGCTCCCTGCTGGGCAGGGAGTCTGCTTCTCCCTCTGACCCTCACCCCTCTCATGTGCTCTCTCTCATTCTCTCTCTCTCAAATAAATAAATAAAATCTTAAAAAAAAAAAAGAAAGCACACTAAATAATTGGGTATTTAGGATATGAGCTTTACTGACAAGGTGTTTTTTTTAATTTGAAATGGTATTTTCCTTATTGAGAAACATAGGAAATAAAGTGAAGTGTCAAGATTAACTTTGGGAATTTTACAGTGTTTTAAATTTAAGAAGCACTTCATTTCCATCATAAGCCCAACACCAACACTAAAGTCCAAAGCCTCAAATATGCCGCAGTTCTTGTTTGAGAATAAATTGCAAAATTATAATCGATACTTAATTTTAAAGAGGGTTATTAAAGAGCATGGTGCTGCGTTGTTGCTTTCTTTTATTACTTTGTTTTTTAGTGTTCTCTCCTGCAGTAAAATTATATTCCATTTGTCTAAAGAGCCATAAAGCTGGAATTTCCTAAGAGCACTGTATGTAATGATTATGGCAAAATTCCAGGATTTTCCAGTGGGGGACAGGCTTTTATTCTTTTTTAAACTGTCAAGCTGTTGGCAAAAGCAAACACTCTAGTTATATGACTAAGCAAATGGTTTCTGAGACATGCTCCAGTCCTTTAGCAGGATCCATAAGAAACATCTGGCTAAGTGACTGCACAACATTTGTGGCCATGCATATCAAAGATTAATCATCAAGGATTCTGACTAATTCCAGCCACTACCTCTTAATGAATGCCAAATGTGAACCCATCAGCCTTTTTTCATGTGACATCAGTAATATTTGAATGGAACAGTTGTCTGGTGCTCTACGCAGTAACATGATTAATTCTACAGAGGGGATTTTGGGTTCCAGCTTGTCCCAACACTGTACTCAGTGTGCAAAGTGAGATTTCAACAGTGTGTTTATCAGTAACAAATTATTCTCAGCCTTGCAGTTCATCATCTGTTATATTCTAGCTTTAAAGTTCCTGTCAGATTTACTCTGTACTATATATACATCTTAATCAAGCAGGATTGGACAAAAAATATTCTAAGCTCATTAATGATCTTTAAGAACACTAGCACAGGGAGGGTTAAAAATCAGTGTCTAGGGGTGCCTGGGTGGCTCAGTGGGTTGAGCATCCTACTCTTGGTTTTGGTTCAGGTCATGATCTCAGGGTCCTGGGATCAAGCCCCACATTGGGCTCTGCTTGTCCCTCCCTGTTGCTCCTTCCTCTCTCTCCCTCCCTCTCCCTCTCCGTCTCTCTCTCTCAAATAAATTTAAAAAAAATCAATGTCTACTCCAAATCCATGAATGAGAGACTGGTTACAGCAATTGGAATATATCCACATGGACTATATAGTGGGGGCAGGGAGGAGAGCTCTGTCCTCTGTCACCCAGGATCTAAGGTTGATAGAGGCCTCACCTTCTTTACATGGCTTCCAAGGTTGCTGTAGGTGTTGACATTCAGCCAGCAGATGGGAAAAGAGGGAGGATGAATGGAGGAGTTTGTTATGGGCCAGACAGGGAAGTGACGGGTTATGCCCATGACTGAGATTCAATACCATGGTGTATCTAATTACAAGAGGGGCTGGAAAATGTAGTCTAGCTGTGTGCCAAGACAAAGAAGAATCAGGTTTAGACACCAGCTATCCAGTTTCTGCTACACAGGTGATGGAAGCTAGGCAGAAGAGCAGAACAGAAGCTTTTCATTGTATGAGAGGGTGCATGTGTGCATGGGTGTAATTTGAACAATGTGGCTATCGGATCTTTTAAAAAAAACATTTTTCAGAAAAAGTGAAGTTGTCTGTCTAACACTGCGTGCCCCAATCCTAATTATCAGTCATGTACTCCAGAGAATATTGTTATTTATTATGGCTTATGAGCATGGTCTGATTCCTTTTGAACTAAACTGGTTCCACAATCGGGGAGAACCTCTCTGTGACCTGGATGCATTTCAGTTTGGGGATTTTTTTTTTTCTTCCTCTCATCTCAGCAGGCCCCCTGAAGAAGAATGATTGTGTGACCAGCTGACAAGAAAGAGGTTAGCCTTGCCTGTGTTTAACTGGGGGAAAGCGTCTGACCATATCCCTAGTGAAGTCACGTAAGGACCCCCTCTCAACTCTGGTATAGGGAATGACAGCCTTAACACGTTAGCTTAATATGGCCACATTTGAAACTCAGAGGCATTACTCCTAATTCTTCTGCTCCAATGTCTTCAAAGCTTCATATCGCTTATTTTAAGATCTGAACTTCTTAGCCTATCAGGTAAGATTCTGATCTGACATTTGCCTGTGTTTCCAACTTTACATCTTGCCAATTCCTTTGAGTTTTCCATATGACTGAAATCAGAGTTTCTCAGTGATATTCCATAGCAGATTTCTCTGGGAGACATTATCAGACATTATCAGTAGACAAAAGGTACTACGTGAGCAAATACATTTGTGAAACATAGTGGATACCACATTCCCTCTTAGGGGTATATACATATTAAAGGCTCTGAGAAGCTCTGCAGTTTAGACTTTAATTTTGCTCATCCTGGAATTTACCAAACTCATTTGAACACAGGAAATATATGGTACACCCCACCTGAATGTCCTTGAGCACATGGATACACAGAACATTAAGTTGGAAGCTGCTGCTCTGGAAGCTGCAATCTCAGCCAGTGTGATTACCATTAGCCCCATGGGACTACTGACACACTTGACGTGTGTCTCATATTTCTATTGGGGCTGCTCAATAGGGCTGCTCTAGGAACCTCACTAATTCTTTCCTGATTGCTCTATGCAGACTAGGTAATTTCTTCCAACATATTCTCACTTTGTGTCTTTTCTCAGTGTATCATAAATATTTGCTTATGTTTCTTATTCATCAACTAAATGGGTTTTTTTTTTTTCCCCTTGATTATTCATTCTGGGGATTCCAGTGTCTCGTACAGCGCCTGATCTATAATGTTGTGATTGGATTTACTTTATCTCCTCTTTCCTCTCTACATGTTTAAAAGATTAAAAAAAAAAAAGTATCTCAATTTTTTAATTTTACCCTTAAAATTTTTAAATGTATATACAATTTAAAGTATAAAGCCAATAAGCATTGTATTCTTAGAAGACCAGTCATCTACCACCTCTATGACTGTTTTTAGATCTACTTTTTCTTTTATCTTCCAAATAAATTATTCTGTTATTACCATCCCTATTCTAAATGATTGATTAAACAATATATTTCACTACCTTTTTAAAACATGGGTCTCTGAGTGGTAAACTAAATCTTTGCCTAAAAATATCCTTATTTCAACATAATTCTTAAGTAGTAGTTTCTCCAGTTACAGAGTTATAAATCATTTTCTTCCAGTTCACTAACCCTCTCTTCAAACTAAATCAGAAGTCAGTATTTGACCCAAATATAAGGTTTTTTATTTTAATCTAATGGCAATATTCATTTCAAGTATAATTTATTTGGTTTATTCTGCCTGCTATTTTTTTGTGACATTTGTTCTTATGTTTTTGCTGCCTCCTTTTATGACTTTAATATTGTGAGTATATTTATCTTACAAGTTCTCTTTGATATTTCTATTATCAGAATTTCTTGAGAGGGGACTAATCCTGCTCCTTGTTGGGCCAGCTAACTCTGCCCAGGATGTGTTGTTTTCTCATTTGATTTTACATATATTGTGAGCTTAACCAGTTATGATCTGGTGTGCCCTGGGATGGGGTATATGCCCCATGAGATGTTTTGTGTTTGCTTCTGCCAAGCACCCAGTGGTATTTCTGGGAGTTACTGGAATATACACATCAGTTTAAATTTGAACCTCAAGCCTAAGTGGGGGAGAGATCCACAGACATAAACTTTAAGAGGTTTCTTTTCCATTTATTCTTGTCTTCCTCCTCTATGATTGAGGGAGGACTTTTTTCCTGTTTCACTGTGGGAATACCACTCTGTGGTCCCATTGTTAGAGATAGATTTCAACTCTAATGTCTCAAGCATCTGCCAAGCCTCACTTGTGTTATATGGAAGCCTGACTTCCCAGATGCCTAGGACCAACCCACTGGCAGCCCAGTTACCACTTCCACCCCTGTCTAGTTTTTGGTTCAAATTTTCCTTATTTTCCTGTAACTCCTAGCTATTTATTTCAAAGAATATTTGTTATAGCAAAAATATCCTAGGGTTTTGTAAGAGGTGGGTTTACAGGCTAATTATTCTGCTGTGTTGCCATAATCAGGGTTTAATACATGTTGAGTAAGTGGCTGTATGGATGAAGCATAAAATCATTCAGGCAGAGAGACCAAAGCAAATAAGTAAGACAGGCAGGAAAGCACAAATTGTCTAGAAATACGCTGTCCAGCTTGGGAGCCACTAGCTCTAGAGGGCTGTTGAGGACTTGAGTGTGGATGGTGAAATGAGACCCTGAAGGTATAAAATACAAACTAGATTTTGAAGACTTGGAATAAAAAAGAATGTAGAGGTACAGAGGATCACAGGGGAAGGGAGGGAAAACTGAAAAGGAAAAAATCAGAGAGGAAGACAAACCATGAGAGACTCTTAACTATAGGAAACAAACTGAGGATTGCTGGAGGGAGGGGGGTGGGGGGATGGGGTAACTGGGCGATGGGCATTAAGGAGGGCACGTGATGTGATGAGCACTGGGTGTTATACGCAACTGATGAATCACTGAACTCTACCTCTGAAACTAATGATGTACCATATGTTGGCTAATTGAATTATAATTAAAAAAATAAAAAAATGTAAAGTATCTCAATTTTTATGTTGACAGTATATTGAAATGATATTTTTGATAATTGGATAAATATTAAAAAAATTTTATTTTTTAAAAGAATATGGCTACTAGAAAAATTTAAATTTCATTTAAATGACTCCCCGATTTCTGTTGGTCAGCACTAGAGTACCTTGTAGGTACACAATAAATACTGATTGAATAAAGGAAGGCACTTAGTACACTCAAATTGTCTCTCTTTACTCCTAAACTTGGTATATAAATGATGAGACTTAACGATATGTGCAAACACTTTCCATAACGGATCTATCACGGACCAGATTCTCACAGCTGAGGGAGTGTGAGGTGAGAGAATAAAATACAGTTCACTGTAGTGTAGCAAATTTAGGTGGAAGGTAGTTGGAGAAAATGAGTTTGGATAAATTCTTTTGACAGTCACTTGAGTAGAAAAACACACCTGTCTTCAGTAATGGTCTTCCACGGTTTTGTCATGCTTTATTTAGGTGCTATAGGAAAGTTTTGACACGATATAGCACTTGAGGAAAGGAATCTCAAAAATGCAATTAAAAACTTTCTCAATTTGATCCTTACTTTTGCTCTAACATTTTAGCCAACCTGCTTCCCTAAATCAGCTTTCATTCATTCATTCTTTACAAAGTCTTTGTTTCATGCTGGGATTTTTAAACTTGCTTGGTCACTGAATGGTATTTTACCTTTAGGTTGAGAAATGAGCTGTCACTGGCAAAGTCAGCCAACAAGTTTCCAAAGGCGGCATCATCTGCTCATTCCCACCTGAACATAGCCACGTAGCTGGTGATGTGACATTCTTAAGGGTGTTTTGCCATGTTTTGCCTTTGTCACTCTATATATTCTACAGTAACCCCTCCAACAGAGTCCATATGCTCTGTTTCTAAGTGGGGGTGGGAGTTGGAGAGTAACCTCATGAAAGATTCTCCCAGAGAGCTGTTGTCCCAGGTGCAAAGGATCATAAGCCTCGGTTCCAGACTGTGTACCAGCTAACTGTCCCCGGAGACCATTTCGGCCTCTGTAAAGAAGCCTTTCTTTCTTGTTGCCCCTTATTCTCTTAAATTGGCACCAGTATCTTCGCACATGTGCTGGGCCCCCGGTGGTAGCCACTGCAGATGCTGTCCTCGGACTCTGCTCAGAGGCAGAGTGGAGCATGAGTTGCAGTCCAAATTCTGTTGTTCACTGGTTGCAGAGGGATTTGTTAGCAAGCTGTACGGCTCAGCTAAGGTCTCATATTTTCCCTTTTGAGTTCTGCCACAAAAGTTGATTTCATTGATAGTTTCTGCCCTGCGTGGACTGTTGGTGTGGGGCACCAGAGGCAGATGGGCTCTGGCGCAGAGTGTCACTGATAGCCTGATTCCCACATGTGGGGCTTTTCCCAGTAGCGATGGGACACATCTGTTCCCCCAGCGGCCTGTGTTGCAGACACAGGCATAGGGGCCAAGTGATTAAAGCATTTGAAAATGGAAAGCACAGGGCACCTGGGTGGCTCAGTTGGTTAAGCGACTGCCTTCGGCTCAGGTCATGATCCTGGAGTCCCTGGATCGAGTCCCGCATCGGGCTCCCTGCTCGGCAGGGAGTCTGCTTCTCCCTCTGACCCTCCCCCCTCTCGTGTGCTCTCTCTCTCTCTCTCACTCTCTCAAATAAATGAATAAATAAAATCTTAAAAAAAAAAAGAAAATGGAAAGCACAGATGTCTTTGAAGTGGAATTATCTGTAACTTTTATCAAATGTCCTCCTGAGTCCATCCATATGTGTAGTGTTCCAGTTCACGGGCAAGGAATTGTCCATTTATCTCCGTTGTTAGCGGGACGTAAAAGTCCAAAAAACCAAGCGGAGGGCCACGTTTGGTGATCTATGTCTCTTTTCTTCCGTTACCTTTATACCCCTTAGATTCTGATGTCAGTCGGGAGTGTTTGTGAGCAAGATAGCGGTGCTTTGCTGGAGCACGCAGACAACCTTGCGAGGGTGAGGAAGCGTTTTATCCATTCGGTACAGCCGAACCGCACTGTGTGTCTGTTTTCATGGCCAATGTGCAGGGTCTAGTTTAGACAGAATCTCCTCCTCAGCCCTCCCTGGATCTTCCTCCATAATCTAATCAAATGAAACAGCTGAGATCATGAGGAACTTCTGAAAAGAAACCACATCACAAAATGACCCACTCTCTAGCTTTAGCCTGACTGCAATTGTCCAGCTGAGCTGAGTAGGTGGGAATTGTATGGTTGGCCGTGGCTCGCAGGGTTTGCCGTCTGCTCCTGCTGTTGAGAAGGACTGGGGTGAAGACGCCCGCAAACCTCTTGGTCCCTAAGGCAGGAGGAAGTGGCATTACAAACACACCAAGGAAGGAGTGTTTTCTAGAACCAGGGCATTGAGGAAGTTACCTCTGGGAGAATTCCAAAACTTCCCTGAGCAGGCGCTCCATGGCCACAAGGCTCAGATGGCAGAGATTATGTTGGATCCCAGCCCCCATTTGGCCCTCAGCCTAATGCCCTTGTGCCAATGGCTTTACCTCAGAACGTGGAGTTACATCACATGTGCATACAGCTTACCCAGACGAAACTCCTACTTACTGGGGGCTTGGGGAGGGGAAAGAAGAAAAACATATCTTTAAATATTCCCACTGACCAAATAGTTGGGGGGGGGGGGTGTACCCTGTAGGCAATGGAGCAGTCAAGCTTAACACAGAGAAGCCTACAAAATGTATGTATGAAAGATTTTAAGAAATTTGTCTTGCCACTGACCAATAAGACATAATGAAAACAAAGCAACAAGCCAAAAAAAATCTCCAGTGACCAAAGAGAAAAGAGTGTTTTGTGGATAAGTAAGCTGAATAATGAAGGGTCTAGAGTTAAAGTGATGAAGTTGCCAAGCAGGTGGTACAGTCTACACAAACCAACCCTTTATATTGTACTTTATGGGTAATTCAAGGAGTTTGCCAGGCTCGTTTTGCCTTACAAGCTGAATGTAGAGCCTAACCAGAAAATGCCCAACTATCCCATTTATGGATTTTTTTTATTATGTTATGTTAGTCACCGTACAGTACATCATGAGTTCTTGATGTAGTGTTCCATGATTCAATGTTTGCGTATAACACCCAGTGCTCCGTGAGCCGAGATGCCCTTCAACAGATGAATGGATAAAGAAGATGTGGTCCATATATACAATGGAATATTACTCAGCCATCAGAAAGGATGAATACCCAACTTTTGCATCAACACGGATGGGACTGGAGGAGATTATGCTAAGTGAAATAAGTCAAGCAGAGAAAGTCAATTACCATTTATGTATTTAAAGCTCTCTATCAACTTGAGAGGGTCTATCAAGGACCAAATCAATAACCTTGCTACTGAACTTTCTATAATTGACATACCTGTTGTTCAGAGAACCATTTGAATTGGTTAACATTAAAGACACATGAAAGAATCATTTGCTCTTATCAGACTTGGAAATGTGAAAAGGTTTTCATATGTATTTTCAGATGGCAGATATTTACATACTCAGTTCATAAACAGATGCTGGTGAATATGGAAGGTGGGGGGTGGGAGAGGTGTGATGGTAATGATGAAAATTTAGTGCATATTTCTAATCCCCAACACCGTTCACTTGAGGAGTCATCTTAAAATACTGTATCTTGTTCTGAGATTTTTCTTACCATAAAATTTCCACTACATTGAAAGTGATATGATTGATGATTTTCTTTATCTAATAAGAACTAAATATATCTCTCAGTCAAAGATTATTATAAAGCACAGTAGTGAAGTGTCTTTTCCATACCTGGAAAAAATCATGTTAAGTTAATTACAGAGAACTAGAAAGGCATCAGCCACAAATACCTAAATTATTTTCTTGATGATTACAAGCTATTTCCCATTTGACATGAATCTTTTCATTCTAGACCATTGATTTTATTTACATTCTGAGATCCAAGGATTTGTGTCTTTTTGTAAACAATATCAAAATATTGATGTGGTCTATACAGAGCCAGAAATTACGTTTTAGGAAATCCTGAACTCCTTTTATTCATTGTAGTGTATGTCTCCTAATATGATTTGTGTAAAGTCATTTTATTACATATTTCTTTGCTGTTAGGTTGCCTTCAAAGGATTTTTTTTGTAACTCCGGAGACAAATAGGAGGAAAAAACCCAGCAGTGTTACGTTACTAGGACAACCCCTAGGAAAAAGACATGTGCAACATTTCAGTGACTTTATTACCCTTTCCATTTTATTTCTTTGAGTCAACAAATAATGGGGTCACTAGTCTTAGTGGCAGTTTTGCCACTTTTTTAAGGTTTTTTTCTTAAGATTTTATTTGTCAGAGAGAGCACAAGCAGGGGGAGCGGCAGGCAGAGGGTGAAAGAGGCTCCCCGCTGAGCAAGGAGCCCAAATGCAATGCAGGACTCAATCCCAAGACCCTGAGATCCTGACCTAAGCCGAAGGCAGACGCTTAACCAACTGAGTCACCCAGGCATCCCAGTTTTGCCACTTTTAAAAAGATGTATGCATGAGTACAAATGCAGAATGCTGGGGAAGTGCCTTGTACATCTTTTCTTCCCCACATCCTTTCATGATTACACTGGCAGGCAGAGGACAGCTGGGAACCCTTTCTGGGCACTCCCCTCTCTGCACCACCTGTCTCTGGAACCCATGTGCAGCAACCAGCCTTGAGATGATAGGGAGGGCCAGGGCGCAGAAACCTTAGAGTAGCAAAGACTTAGAGGAAGGTGGGAAAGGTTGGCGGTGTGACTGACTATTTATGATACAGAAAATGCACAGGGACCGGAGGGAGGGGGGGCACAAGGGCTGTGGGGCTCTGAGAGCCAGGGTGAGACCTTGTACTTTATTCAGGAGGCAACAAAGAAACGATGAGGCTTTACAAGCAGGGAGGAGATGGTGGGGTGTATTTAGGCACTGTGTAAAGTGGTTAAGGGGGAGAAGTTAAGAAGGCTTATTAGACGAAGAGAAGTGTAACCAAAGAGGAACATTGTGAGTTCATGCAAGAGCATCTTTTCCGAACCACAGTGGGTGTGAAAAGGAAAGGGTGGATTCAAGACACAGAACTTAGGACTTGGCAGCTTGGAGGGACTAGATTGATGTTTAAAGGAGGAAAGCTGGGGCTCACATCCTTGCTCCTTCTATCTCTGCTTCCACGTCTGCTAAGGCTACATGGCCTTGGATGAGCCCTTCTCATCTTGAGCATAGTCCCTATTTGTAGTTAGGAAATTCAAATGCCTATAGCAAATGAGACAGTACATTATAGGTGTATGGAGGCCCTCAACATTATACAGATTGTTATTATTGGATGTGAGGTTTAGGGAGGATTAAAAAAAGAGCCTAAAACCTGCACACAGATGTTTGTAATAGCTTTATTCATAGTTGCCCAAACTTGGAAGCAAGCAGGATATCCTTCAGTCAGTGAATGGATAAATAAACCGTGGTCCATCCAGACAGTGCGATATTATTCAGCACTAACAAGAAATGTGCTATCGGGGTGCCTGGGCGGCTCAGTCGTTAAGCGTCTGCCTTCGGCTCAGGTCATGATCCCAGGGTCCTGGGATCGAGCCCCGCATCGGGCTCCCTGCTCAGCGGGAAGCCTGCTTCTCCCTCTCCCACTCCACCTGCTTGTGTTCCCTCTCTCGCTGTCCCTCTCTCTCTCTGTCAAACAAATAAATAAAATCTTTAAAAAAAAGAAATGTGCTGTCAAGCCACGAAAAGGCATGGAGGAAATTTAAGTGCATATTGCTAAGTGATGAAGCCCATCTGAAAAGGTGCCGCATTGTATGATTCCAACTATATGATATTCTGGAAAAGGCAAAAAACTAAAACTATTGAGACCGTAAAAAGATCAGTGGTTGCCAAGGGTTTAGAGAAAGGGAGGATGAATAGGCAGGCAGAGCATAGAGAATTTTTGAGGGCAGTGAAACTACTCTGTAGGATACCGTGATGATCGCTACATGCCATTCCTCATACATTTGTCCAAACCTATAGAATGTACCACACCAAGAGGGAGCTATAATGTGAACTGTGGACTTGTGGACTTTGGGTGATTATGATGTATCAGTGGAGGTTTGTCCATTGTTACCAAAGGTACCGCTGTGGTGGGGGGTGTTGATGTTGGAGGAGACTGGGGCTGTAGGGAGAGCGAATGTGGGAATTCTGTGCACTTTCCACTCAGTTTTGCTGTGAACCTAAACTGCTCTAAAAAATAAATCCTATTAGGAAAAAAAGTCTAAGATGATTCCAAGATCTTAAGCCTTCTTGACTAAAATAATAGCATTGCCCTTCACAGGAGGAGGAGTGTTGGGAAAAGAAACTGGTTTCGGAGAAAGATGATAAATTCCAGTTGAGGTATTTTAAGTCCAGGGGCTTGAATAACAATCATGTGGAGACGTCCAGCAAGCAAATGGAATGCAGAACTAGATCATACTGTTGCGCAGTCATGGAGCACAACGGTCGAGAAAGAATTCTCGAGATGCTGTATGGTACAGCTTCGTAAATTTATTTAAGTAGCACGGGGACAGGACCCATGGGTGGAAAGAGCTGCATGTTTGCTGAATGCAGCTGGTCATTATATGCTTAGCGCTCAAGGGGGAGGGCATGTGCAGGGAGTATTAGATCCTAAATATTTCTTCGAATTTCTACACATAAAACTGCTTTCACGGAGCACCTGGTGGCTCAGTTGGCTGAGCGTCTGCCTTCGGCTCAGGTCATGATCCCAGGGTCCGGGGATCGAGCCTCGTGTTGGGCTCCTTGCTCAGTGGGGAGTCTGCTTCTCCCTCTCCCCCTGCTTGTGCTCTCTAATAAATAAATAAATAAATAAATCTTTAAAAAAAAATAGCTACTTTCACAAAATTTCTCTGGTGCTTATCATTCAGTTCGATATTAACTATTGGTAAGATATACGGGCAGTCATGAGACCCTTTAAGAATGTAGCAACCGGCATGTATTTGATCCGTATCAGAGCTACGCAGGCTATAGGTCAGGCTTCTGGGCTAAAGGTGAACATTTTTCTGCTTGTATCCCTCATCGATACTATACTTGGCATTCCTATTGTTAAGCATGTCTACATATGTCGACTTTTTTCCCTTAGTATCCCACGCGTGGGATGAAGAGATCAACTAGATGATTTCTAAGATGGAGAGGAGAAGCAAGACAAGCCCAGGGATAGGAAAAGCACAGAGAGATTTAAGCAGAAGTGGACTGTCAGCCAGCTACAGAGATACTGAGCAGGGTGAAAACTGAGAAATATCCAAATGATGTGGAAATTAGGTTGTGTTCTCACCTTTGAGAAACCCGTTGTTTTGAGTGGCGGGGACGGGAAACACATTGTAAAGGCTGAGCAAACAGGTGTCAGGGATGTTGGCGGGAAGGATGCAAGCAGAAAGCCATGGATTGAGGGATGAGATGGTCACCAAAAGGCCGTTTTACAATAGGGAGACCTTGGCAGAAGGGGGGTGACCTGTGGAGCGGTCACATTAACAGTGTTGAAAGAAAGAGGACTAGAATTAAACAGTCAGGTATTTCTATGTAGGCTGAGTGTTGGAGAAAAGGAAACTTCCTCAGAGCCTAGAGTGAAAAACAAGCAGGTGCCTGTGGGTATAGACATTCTGATATTAAGAAGACAGCATCGACAGCTTAGAAGAGCCTCTCTTGGGGATGCAGTTGGCCTCAACCCAAAAGGACTTTTTTTTTTTTTTAAAGATTTTATTTATTTATTTGACAGAGAGAGACACAGCGAGAGAGGGAACACAAGCAGGGGGAGTGGGAGAGGGAGAAGCAGGCTCCCCGCAGAGCAGGGAGCCCAATGCGGGGCTCGATCCCAGGACCCTGGGACCGTGACCTGAGCCGAAGGCAGATGCTTAACGACGGAGCCACCCAGGCGCCCCTATTTATTTTTTTTTAAGATTTTATTTATTTATTTGACAGAGAGAAACACAGCGAAAGAGGGAACACAAGCAGGGGGAGTGGGAGAGGGAGAAGCAGGCTTCCCGTGGAGCAGGGAGCCCAATGCGGGGCTCGATCCCAGGACCCTGGGATCATGACCTGAGCTGAAGGCAGTCGCTTAACCAACTGAGCCACCCAGGCGCCCCCAAAAGGACTTTTGATACTGACTTTATGACCTTTAGGCAAGGTACGTAACCTCTAGGGGCCCCCAGTTTCCTCACTTGCAGATGAGATACCTTCTTTTTTTAAGATTGTGTTTATTCATTTGAACGAGGGGGAGAGCACTGAGCTGGGAGGAGAGGGAGAAGCAGGCTAATAAATGCATTTTGAGACCTATACAACCACCATGAGATTATTGCACTTAAGAAAATTAAACAATCCTTAGTATCCTCGGGCACAGAGTATCCCCTGGAATTTCCGCAGCTGTCTCAAAGACGTCTTTTTACAGATGGTTTGTTTCCAGTCAAAGATCAGAGAAGGGCCAGTGGTGGCCTTCAGGCTCCTAGGAGTCATGAAAAGGAGGTGAGGTAAGGAGTGTGAACGCACCTAGCCCAGGGCTGGCACGGGACAGTGCGCAGTATTTCTTCCCTTTCTTTACCTCTCCGTCTTCTGGGCGGCATATTGACCATTGAAATGGGAATCAGAGGCATAAGATCCACAGTGGGGGCACAAGATCCCCCTTATGGTGGTGGAAATGGTGAGGTATCAGGGACTGGGCCAGCCAGCAAAGGTTTAGAGGCAGAAGATGGCGGATAAAATGCCTCCTATCCAAAGATGCTATTGATGCCAAAATAATAACTAATAGCCATTCCGTGTTTACTCTGTGCCGGGCATTATTCTAAGTACTTTTGTATGTGTTAACTCCTTTATTCCGCACAGCAACCCTACTGAGTTAGGTGATGTTATTCTCCCTGTTATGATGAGAAAACTGAAGCACAGAGAAGTTAAGTGACTTGCCTAAAGTTACACAGTGCGCGAAAATATTGGAGCTAGGACTCAAAGCCAACGGGTCCATCATCAGAGACCAAGTGCTTAAGCACTCCTCTAAGTCAAATTAACGATTTAAATCCACATACAGATACAAAGACCCTGTAATGCCTTGAGTCAGGGGACAGCATATGACATCAAATGTCCAAGGAGAGAGTCTGACCCGTTCTCCCAAGAAAGGAGGAGGTACAGAAACAGGTATTGCAAGAGTAACGGAGCTGGATTTTCAAGGACTAGGAGGAGACTGCCTGGAAGTGGAAGGGCAGCCCTGGGAGCTGTGGGCGGGCCCGCAGTACTTACAGTGTGTCCCTCAGTGAGTGGGTAGGGAGAGACGTGGGCTGAGAAAGTAAGAAGGTGTTGCACAGGGCGCCTGGGTGGCTCAGATGGTTAAGTGTCTGCCTTCGGCTCAGGTCATGATCCCAGGGTCCTGGGATCGAGTTCCACATCGGGCTCCCGGCTCAGCGGGGAGCCTGCTTCTCCCTCTGACCCTCGCCCCTCTCATGCTGTTTCTCTCTCGCTCGCTCTCTAAAAAATAAATAAAATCTTTAAATAATTAATTAATTAATTAATTAAAAAAAAAAAAGAAGGTGTTGCACAGGGGTCATTTACAAAGGCCGGCTTTAGGAGGAGGAAGGCAGAGCGTAAGCAGAGTTTATAGATTGCTCTCTCCTCTCACTCTCATCATTCTTGCTTCTAGCAACCACTTCCACGAGGTTTGTCTTTGAAGAGCCACTGTATTCTTCTGAAATTATATCATTTTAAAAAAATTGGGGGTTAGCTCAGCAAAGCATTTACACTATCCAGAGCCTCTTCTTAACATCATCCTTAGATTTATTGGGAAAAAACAAACTTTTCTCCCAATGGGAAGGCACATGCGGGTTCCTTATTGTCCTGGTGATTTGCTTCTGTATGTGTTTTGAATGCATCTGCGGGATCAACAACCCAGTGGATTCCCAGCAGCCGTCACAACTCAGCAGTCGCTCCGACGCCCCAGGATTCGCTTTCAGTGAAAGAGAACCCAGAAACTGTGACCACATTGTGACATTTTTCATGTGCTCTTAGAAATGTTTTAAATGTTGAGTGTAGTGCCTCAATTAGATGTTGCTGTGAATTGTTTGCAGACAAAAATAACAGAAATTTACCTGTCCCCACACAATTTCCTTTAAATGTAACATTGGTATGTTTGTGACAGGCAGTTTTAGGTTGTTTAGGTTATTTAATAAAGAGGTAGGGCATCGTTTACATATAAAAAGAAAAGGCTGTAACACCTTTTCCTATATATACATATATATATATATATATATATGTATGTATGTATACATAGTCTCCATTTTTCCTGTGAATCTTTACATTTTGCTGAGATGTTGCACGCACACAAACTCAAAATACTGTGATATTACAATGCAAGAGGAGAGAGGGCAGAAAGCCAATTTAGTGACTCATTGATACCCAGACATTACATGTAGGGATGTGGACACTGAATTCCTGCAGCTTTTCAGCCAGTTCTTCGGTGAACCCGCCAGGTCAGGACCAGAAGCGCGCCCCCACCCCAGGTCAGGACTAGCTGCCCGGGATGGGCAGGCCTCGGAGCTTGCTTGCAGGCAGCTTCCAGGCAGTTTTCCCGGAGACGCGGCCACCTCAGGAGCTTTCCTGGTTCTTTCTAGGGCCCCATGTTAGGATTCGAATGTGGATTTTTGAAAGAAAAGATCCCTTACTTCACAGTAACTCCGGTATGATTGGCAGTGATTCGTGAAAAAGTAACTTCTAAAAAGAGTAGCTGTGTGCAAAAAAGGAACGAGGTTAATGGGAATGCAGCTATAACCTGAGAATATGAAATCATGGAGCTCAATTTAATATCAAGAACGTTCTTTGTTCTTCAGAACCACCAAGTACATCCTTTGATAAGCTTCCAAATTTCCTTTCACTCTGAGGAGATTTTTGTGCATGTGAATCTGAAATTTAGTATCATAGGGCCTAATACAGAATTTGTAACTACTGAGTGAATGGAAGTCACTCATATTCTAATTCATCATGATCGATCTACTTTTGTGATGATTTGAAAATTTGAGTTGAATGCAGTGAGAAGATAACAGACATTCAGCGGAGTGTCTCAGCAGTGTGCCAAGTCCTTTTACATAAATGCTTCCATTTAATCCTTACAACTTGTGGTCTTCATGCTGTTGCGGGTCTGTGTCACACAATAACAACATGACAGAGCTAAAATGGGAATCAAATCTATTTGACTTCAAAGCTTATTTTTGAGTTACTTAGGCGTGTCCGGACAGGGAGATATCCAGGATAGTATGTTACAGCTTTTGTTTTTCTCAGAACAAGTAAGTAAATAAATCCGATGTTCTAACATCTGTGTTTCTGAGAAGCAAAATATGGAGTGGGCGTAGACCATTCCGTTTAAATGGTTGGGGAAGAGAGTTTCTGATGAGCCTTTACTAATAACAACCCATCCTCCCACCATTGGCCGTGATGGCCTGTTATGATGTAGTTTTATTTTTTTTAAAAAGGTATTATTTATTTCTTTGGCAGAGAGAGAGAGGAAGGGAGAGAGCACAAGCAGGGGGAGTGGCAGGCAGAGGGAGAAGCAGGCTCCCTGCCGAGCAGGGAGCCCGATTCGGGACTCGATCCCAGGATCCTGGGATCATGACCTGAGCCGAAGGCAGACGCTTAACCGACTGAGCCACCCAGGTGCCCTATGATGTGGCTTTAAAGCAAATCCTCTGTTTTCTCTTTTTCTTTCACATTAGTCTGAATGAGGTAGAAGACGCACCAAGTCCATGGCTTTCAGAGTTATGGTGGGGAAAAAAGCCCAAGTAAAATAGCTTGCTCTTTGGTGACTACTTACGTGTTACTAATACAACAAATTCTGTGAAGTTTAAGGCTTTTCATTTTTGGGGAGAAGAGAGTACCACCAGAATTTTGTTTAGTACTCTAATATTGGTGATTAGGAATGCCAATATTTCATGGAAATAAGGGTTTGAGAATACTCTGAGATAAAAATATTCTATGATTATGCATATTATTTAAGTAGCTTTGGTATTACCCTTAGACCCAAGTGGGAGGACCCCATACTTTAGAAAACCTTGTTTTGGTCTTCTTCCAGCCGTACCCTCTCCACAATGCAAGGGAGGGGCCACACCACACTAGAAAGCCCAGGACCCCAGAACTACTTTCCAGTGTCCAACAGCCCTTTTTCTTAGGTCCATCTTCCAGAAGGTAGACTATGCTGTCTCTGGAGCCGAAAGAGCAGCTCTTTGTGGGCAGGTGTGGCCGGAACTTGGACACATGGGCTGGGCTGTCCACACCTGTTCAGGAAGCCCATCAAGATCAGAGACAGCTGGGGCTGGGAAGCGAAGGGAAGCCCTGCGCCAACAGGTGCCACTGGAAGTATGAGAAACCCAGGAATTCTCAATTTGATCATGGCTTCCAGGTCTTTATGAAGGGGGAAGGATAGATGTATTTTGTGTAGCAGTTCATTACCTTAATGTGTATCAATAAATATTGATACATATCATATGGGCCCCTATTTGTACTCTTGCCTGGGGATCTTCAAAGTGGGCAGCGCTAGAGATAGACCTTTTTTTTTTTTTTTTTTTTTTTAAGAGAAAAGAGAGAGTGCATGAGCAGAGGGGCAGAGGGAGAGAGAGAGTGAATCCCAAGTGGACTCCATGCTGAGTGCAGAGCCCATGACACAGCCCCATCCCATAAGCCCAAGATCATGATCTGAGCCAAAATCAAGAGTTGGACACCTAATCAACTGAGCCACCCAGGTGCCCTGAGATAGAACCTCTTTCACTTCAGGGATTTTTATAAATAATTCTCAATGCAAAGTCAAAGCCTTTAGCACAGACTGACCTTTAGAGTCAATCTGAGTGAGTAAAAACGGTATTATGCTAAGTGAAATCAGTCCATCAGAGAAAGACAATTATCACATGGTCTCACTCATGTGGAATTTAAGAAACAAAACAGGAGCATAGGGGAAGGGAGGGAAAAATAAAACAAGACAAAGTCATATAGGGAAATAAACCAAAAGAGACTCTTAATCATAGGAAACAAACTGAGGGTTGCTGGAGGGGAGGGGGGTGGGGGGATGGGGCAACTGGGTGATGGGCATTAAGGAGGGCACATGATGTAATGAGAACTGGGTGTTATATAAGACTGATGAATCACTGACCTCTACCTCTGAAACTAACAATACACTATATGTTAATTAATTGAATTTAAGTTAAAAACAATAAAAAACCTCCAGGATTAAAAGTCCAAGGCTTTCGGGGCGCCTGGGTGGCTCAGTCGTTAAGCGTCTGCCTTCGGCTCGGGTCATGATCTCAGGGTCCTGGGATCGAGCCCCGCATCGGGCTCCCTGCTCATCGGGAAGCCTGCTTCTCCCTCTCCCACTCCCCGTGCTTGTGTTCCCTCTCTCGCTGTGCCTCTCTCTGTCAAATAAATAAATAAAATCTTTAAAAAAATAAAAATAAAAAAAATAAAAGTCCAAGGCTTTCTAGCCAAACTGAAGACTGATCCCAGTGTATGAAAATCCAATTCTCTTTTAAAACTGCAGGTATCTTAGGGACGCCTTGGTGGCTCAGTCACTTAAGTGTCTGACTCTTGATTTCAGCTCAGGTCATGATCTCAGGGTTGTGAGATCGAGCCCTGTGTTGTGGGAGTCTGCCTGAGAGTCTCTCCCTCTCCCTCCGCCCCTCCCCTTGCTCCTGCTCATGCATGCGTGCTCTCTCTCTCTCTCTCTCTCAAATAAAATAAATCTTAAAAGAATTAAACTGTAGGTATCTTAATATCCCCTAAGGCAGTTTCTGGTTTCCAGATCATAATTGGAAACATCTTTATCAACTTCACATTTTCATAATAAAGGCAGATTTTACCCCAGCCATTTGTTCTACTCAGTCCAAGCGTTTCCATGCCAGTGTTGAAGCCACTCTCGTGGATCTTAGCATAACTGCTCATGGCCTTCCTCTTAGGTCACTAAAAAACTGTCCTTTTAGCTCAACTGTTTGTTTAAGCACAATTCCAAATGGCAAGCTTCTTGGAAAGCAAACACATCCAGCAATGTTATTACTCAAAGGCACCTAGCAGTCTCCCTTCTTGATTGGATTTGATGCAATGTAACCAACATCTATTGAACATTTAAGTGCCCAGCACCAGGCAGAGATCTAGAGAGACACTCAGGTGAGCAGAGATTTCTCTCTTGGGGATGCTCACAGTCTGGAGGGGCAAACACCGGTAGGGCAATCCGCAATCAAAGCCAAATATATTAAGAATGAAAACGACTAAAACACAGTGTGGAGAGAGGGAGAGGAACCCATGTCTGTCAGAATTAATATTTCCTTCCTCCTCCTCTTGCAAAAAATTGCATGGAGGAGATGCCATTTGGACTAAGTAGGCATTGAAATGTAGCATTACGATAGGTAGAAAATAATAATCACAGCTAATGTTTATTGAGCTCTTGCTGGTTGCCAGGCGCTGTTCCTGTGTGGATTATATCATTTAGTTCCCTCAGGACAACAACCCTAGGAGGGGGTAAGTACTCTCCACTCCCTCCACCATGTTCCAGATGAAAATCATAAACAATATGTAAACACACTAATCACTTTGTCCACATGAGATACATGAGGGTAAGTCACTCATCCACAGTCACCCCACCAGGGAAGGTGGAGCTACAATACGCAGGCAAGCAGTCTGACTCTAGAACTTGTGCTTTAAACCACACACTCTAGAGACAAAGGTATTCTATACACAAAACAAAGAAGGGAGCACCAGACATGGAATAGCATGAAAGATTGGAGTGCAATCACTGGGTGAAGAATAAGCATATGTTTAGCCCTGGTAGGTATTGTCAAATATTTTTCCAAAGTGACTGGTTCAGTTTGTTTCATGCTGGACATGTAAGAGAGTTCCAGTTGTTCCACATCCTTGGCAACATTTGGCATTATCAGCGTTTTTTTAAAATTTAATTTTATTATGTTAATCACCGTACATTACATCATTAGTTTTTGATGTAGTGCTCCATTCAATATGTGCCCTCCTTAATACCCATCACCGGGCTAACCCATCCCCCTGCCACCTGCATTATCAGGTTTTTAAAATTTTTGTAAATTTCAGCCATTTTTCTTAGATATGCAGTGGTGTTCTATTGTTCTAATTTCTCTCCAATTAATGATGATAATTCTCTCAAAATAGGTTTATAAAGGGCGCCTGGGTGGCTCAGTCGTTAAGCGTCTGCCTTCGGCTGGGGTCATGGTCGCAGGGTCCTGGGATCGAGCCCCGCATCGGGCTCCCTGCTCAGCGGGAAGCCTGCTTCTTGCTCTCCCACTCCCCCTGCTTGTGTTCCCGCTCTCGCTATCTCTCTCTGTCAAATAAATAAATAAATAAATCTTTAAAAAAAATAGGTTTAGAAATATTGCAAAACTCAAAATCTGAAACAGGTCATGCATATATGTATGTGTATATAAATTGAGGAAGTGATGTTATATTTATATAAAATACGAAAGGGCTATGATGCCCAAGGCAATATTGAAGAAGAGCAAAGTGAGGGATTTATGCTAGCGGATATCTGGACTTACAATAAAGTCACAGTAAGACAGTGTGGTATTGGTGCAGGGATAGACAAATAGAACAGGGACATAAGAGAGTCCACAGTCAAACCAAAACATAAGATCACTTTATTTGAACAGTTTCCATCGCAATACAGAGGAGAGAGGACGATCTTTTAAATAAATGGTTCTAGATCAATTAGATATCCATGGGGAAAAGGATCTTTGAACCCTCCTTCACACTGTATAAAAAAAAAAATTGATCACAGCTAAAACAATAAAACTTAGAAGAAAGCATAGGTGAATATCTTTATAACTTTGACATACACAAAGATTTCCTAAATTGGAAATAAGAGCACTAACCATTAATAATATTGATAAACTAGACTTCATTATATTAAGAATGTGTGTTCACAAATTATAGCTGAGAACTTCCCTAATTTGGGGAAGGAAACAGGCATTCAAGTCCAGGAGGCACAAAAAACCCCCTTCAAAATCAAAAATAGGTCAATACCTGGACATATTATAGTGAAGCTTGCAAATTTCAAAGATAAAGAGAAAATCCTGAAAGCAGCTCAGGATGAGAGGTCCTTAACCTACATGGGTAGTCACATAAGGCTGGCAGCAGACCTGTCCATAGAGACCTGGCAGGCCAGGACAGGCGTGATGTATTCAATGTGATAAATGGGGAAAATATGCAGCCAGGAGTACTTTATCCAGCAAGGATGTTATTCAGAATAGAAGGAGAGATAAAGAGTTTCCAGGACAAACAAAAAACAGAGGAATCTGTGAACACTAAACCAGCCCTGCAAGAAATATTAAAGGGAATCTTTTGAGTGGAGAGAGATCCCGAAAGGAACAGAGACTTTATAGTATATGTTAATTAAACTGAATTTAAAGAAAAAAAAAAAAAAGAATGTGTATGCATAATGGGGTCTTACTCAGAGATTGAAAAGGCAACCACACAGTAGAGGACATTCACAATCCATATATCTAATAAAAAAGACTTAATATTTAAAATGAAAAACCTCATACCAATCAGGGAAAAAAAACAGCCAACCCTATTAAAAAGTAACAAATGACTTAGACAATGTACAAATTATTTTTTAAAAAATTGTATGATGCTAATAGAATTTTTTCTCTTTTCTTTTTCTTTTTCTTTTTTTTTTTTTTTTTTAGAGAGAGAGAGAGAGTGCCTGCACTCTTGCATGGGGTAGGGGGTGGGGCAGAGGGAGAGAGAGAGAGAATCCCAGAGGCAGGGCTTGATCCCAAGATCACGACCTTAGCCAAAATCAAGAGTCCAATGCTTAACCGACTGAGCCATCCAGGTGCCCCTGATAATGGAATTTTCAGATATATATTGAAATTTCCTTCTTTAATTATGTGTTAATTCAAGGATCTGAAACTCCAAGGCAGATGGTTACAGAGAAAGTATATTCATCTTATAATAAAAATGCCTACCTAGTGGGTAAGGATCTTTGAGTACATCTCAGATCCTCCATGCTTGCTGAGCACTGCTGGAATGTGTGTTGGAGGCCTGGAACTGCATCACCTCCCTGTTCTTATTCAGAGGCTTCATTACTCAGAGTTTTCACTTCACTTACAACCTTCACTCGCTTCCCTTGGGAAAATTGAACTGGACTTAGGTTTACAAAAACTTGGAGACTCCTTCTTGTAGGATACCTACTGTTTGGAGGTAGGAATGGAGATGGTGAATATATATATCTCTCTGGGATCAGCCAGACGCATGCACACACACACACACACACACACACACACACACACACACACAAATCCTGAAGGCTCTGCAGCCCAACATCAGACATTCTAAGTGCCAAGATGAAAATGTAGTCATTTTGGTCTATGAGATTTTCTCTATGAGATAAAAGCAGAGCTGTAATTGATCCATGATACCAGTCCACAAATTAAATTACCTCAGTCTAGGACCTTGGCAATGGAAATCTCCCTTCTAGTCTTCCCAAATTAATCACTGAGCACCTACTGTATGCAAGGCTTTGGGCTGAGAAATGGTGGTACACATAGGTAATAGAATGCCGTGTTCCCTTTAAAAATTCAAGGAATTTCCAGTCTTTAACTAGCTCTACTGAGGTCAAACTGGTCTATTGGAAAGAAGATGGGATTTGGAATTAGCCAGGCCTGAGTTTATGCCAAACCTACTGAGTTATGCAACTCTCTGGCACCTTAATGGAAAGGGTGTTTTCACATTCCCACCTGAGTTTTACCTCACATTATACTTTTTAAGCCCTAGATGGAAAGAGGTATATAAACAAAGTTCACTTCTGTTCATTTTATTAATCACACCAAGGAGTGGGAACCATATCAATGTTTGAATCTGCCTTTGGTCAAATAAAACCTTTAAGTCTTTATTTTGTTGAAACAGTTGAGGAATTCTAATTCAATATCCAGAATTATTTTTTAAAATAAGAAAATTTACACAAAGAACAAATCAGATGGCCTTTCAAGTACCCAAGATGATTGGGAGCACTAAGATTGCCAAAAATCCACTGAAACACAAGAAAAATGTGATTATAGAACTGGGTGAAATTTTAAAGGTTGTTTATGCAGTCCACTTTCTATAGTTAGGAATAAGATGAGTTTCAGAGACATTTACTTATTAGGCCAAAGTCACATGGTTAGTAAGGGCAGAACCCAGACATGAACTTGGGTCCCCCAAATTTCTGCCCAGTGGCCTTTCATTTTCCAGGAGGAGTATTTTCACAGAGTCTTTATGGAAGGCTGTCACTACCACTACCGCATTCCCCTGTGTGGATAAGCTAAACTTTCAATAAATCTGTTATCTTGAAATGAGGATGAGCCCGGGCTGCCTTCCAGCTCTTCTGTATCTCAGGTGTGTGGGCTGTTCAGCAGATAGACTATTAAAGAAGAGGTGGGGATTGATTCATGCCTCAATTCCTTTCCGACCTTTGGAAATTAATATTTTATACTAAAAATCAAAAGGTAATAAAAGGTAGAACAAGCAAAGGTTGCAAACTTTTTAGGAGCTAGTGTAGTACAAAGAACTCTTTTCTCCCATGAAGAATTAAATCTCTCAGACATTTGTGGTTTTCTTACAAACTTCTATATTTTAGAAAAACACTGTTCTCAATACAGTATAAACTCAAGTATAGGGGCGCCTGGGGGCACCTGGGTGGCTCAGTCGTTAAGCGTCTGCCTTCGGCTCAGGTTATGATCCCGGGGTCCTGGGATCGAGCCCCGCATCGGGCTCCCTGCTCCGCGGGAAGCCTGCTTCTCCCTCTCCCACTTCCCCTGCTTGTGTTCCCTCTCTCGCTGTCTCTCTCTCTGTCAAATAAATAAATAAAATCTTTAAAAAAAATAAAATAAAATAAAAAATAAACTCAAGTATATACGTATCCATTTTGCTTTAAGGGAAGAACTAGCTAAACCTGTTTTGTTCTCCTCTGTTTTAACTCTCAAGTGTAAGTCTAAATCTCAAAAATATGGATGTAACACAATTGCCAAAAAAAAAAATTCTCCAAAGCACTTCTTACTATTTAGGAATAGCATGCTATTTATATAGACTTTCGGGTGTGAATAAACATCAAAACTGGGCCTCCAGAGCCCACGCTTCATCAATGTACCTCCTTGTTTCTGGGAAGTAGATAAGGATGTTAATAGAGCCACAACCTCAAATATCCAAATATCAACTAAAACAAACAAGCATCTAGTGCCTAATCAACCATGTCCAGTCCAATCATGTATTATCGAGAGGATTAAACACAAAGGAACTTGACATCTGTCTCTGGTTTCAGCTGTGCTCCCTTCCTTACCTCATTGCTGCCAGGCATCACTTTAACCAGAGATCGTATTGGTCAGGTCTTCCTGCTGCCACACAGAAGGCAGGATCTGATTAACTTACAGGAAACTACAGAACTGACAAAGACAAAAGCAAGATTCACAAAGAGTGGAGAAATGTAGCCATGTCTCAGTCTTCCTTACTCTTCATTCTAGTTCTTAAAAATAGATATTCAAATGACAGCAAAATTCCAGGAATAAAATGCTATTAGAAAAAATACTCTGTTCACTCAAAATATTTAAGATGTAACTAAAATATGTCCTTCTGTCATAGTACATGATGTACTTCAGTTGCAAATGGATTGTGTTCCAAAAATTAATTTGTAAGGTGGGCTGGTCAACACCCATTTTGGTATGACCTCATTTCTCATAGATTTTACCTGCAATTCAGGGGAAACTTCCCAGTGTAAGTATCTCGCACAGTGCTTAGGCTCTCATACCTCCTTAAAGAAGCCTACTTCTCCTAGAATTCTAGTATCTGAGAAAATACTTCTTCTCTTACCAGGCATAATTGCAACACTGGTCATGGCAGGTTATCTCCGGTCTCTTGGGTACTTCTTTTCTGACTCTTTCGCAGGTTCCTTTTCCTTTGCTCAACACTTGATTTCAGTCTGCCTTCTCTTTTCTCTTTATACCTCCTGCCTGCTCAACCTTGTCCCCCATCCATGCGTCAGGTACCACCTATAGTCTGACAGCTTCTCCTTCTGAACTTTTTCACAGATCCATCGACAGTATCTCCATTTGTATTGCTCAAAGTCACCTCAGACTCAGCGTGTCCATAAAAACATGTCTTCCCTCCAAAATTTGGATTTTGTCCATGTCTGACCACCACCCCCAAGTCAAAGAGTGGCTCCACCATCTGTCCAGGTGTGTAGGTCAGAAATCTCAGGGTCATTCTTGGCATCAGCCTTCCCTCATGTCCCTACAGGCCCTGTCGATTTTACCTCCTAACTACCCATTTTTCTCCGATACTCTTTGAACATTCTGTGCTCTTTCTTGCCACAGGGTTTTTGCTTGTGCTATTTGTTGGGGCAAAAACCTCTCACTTGAGCTTGCATTTTTTTTAAAAAAAGGAAGTCACCTACTGGAGTCGCTGATTTATTGATTCATTCGGACCTGAAGGCGGAAGAGTAGGGAGCAGAGTTTTGAAGCTCTTCTGTTAAATACCAGGTAGAGGGCGCCTGGGTGGCTCAGTTGGTTGGGCGACTGCCTTCAGCTCAGGTCATGGTCCCAGGGTCCTGGGATCGAGTCCCGCATCGGGCTCCCTGCTCGGCGGGGAGTCTGCTTCTCCCTCTCCCCCTGCTTGTGTTCCTGCTCTCGCTGTCTCTGTCTCTGTCAAATAAATAAATAAAAAATCTTTAAAAAAAAAAAAAAAAAATACCAGGTAGAAAGCAATTTCTTCTGACAACTAAGATAAATGGTTATATAACAAGGCAATAACTTTTGAAGTCCACATGTCTCAAAGACAGCTTCCTTAAAAAAAATAACCTAGCAAGGACAATTTTGTAGTTCATAGAAAAAAAAGGTTATTATAAGACAGAATTGATGACAGAAGGGTCAGTGATCAGAACCCTGTCTCCATACTCACCTGGGTCTGTAACCTCTTACCTTACAAGAGTATTTCATCTAATGGCCTTTTAGCAAGTTTTCAGACATAAAATTCTATTAGCCTCATCTGAATAGTGTAGAAAATTGTAGACTTTCAAGTTCAAGGGGGTTATAATTTCCTGCCTCATCATTTTCCTTCTGCTCTCGCCCCTGCCTCTGCTGAGAAATCTCCTACTCATTTGTCAGAGCTCAGCTTTAGTGTCAATCCTCCGGAAAGCCCTTCCTGACTCCTAACTCTACCTCAGGCTCCTTGTAGAACATTCCAGAGAATCTCATTTCTTTTCTTTATGATGGTTATCTCAGTTTGTATGGGTAGAGATACTTTTTTTCATTCATGTCTTTTCCACTAAACTTTAAGCCATGAAAGTAGGCAACATATATTTGTTGTCTTTGTTGTTCACCATCATTATAGCCCCAGAGCCTAGGGTGGCATGTTGGAAATGTTTAGTAGATATTGGTTGAATGCTGTCGAATGGATGAACTGAAAACCACACAGAACCACTGCGGCACGTATAATGTGTCTTTGAGATGCTGAATTCAGAATCCTAATCAGTTTCTGGTACGCAAGCCCACTTCTTCCACTCCTTCCTCCCCTGATCTTGGTGGGCTTCCTTTATCTGCAGGATGTTATGATATGGAAGCAGCTCGTGGTTTTCTGGTGGTCTAAGACGAGGGCTCACTCAGAGCTGGAGAAAAAAGTAAGGGTGAGGAAAGCCCGAGAAGGGGAACAGAATAGAGACAGAGTGCTGGGCAAGAGTGGGGCTAAAATCCGTAGCTGTGCAGGCTACATAGTCTCACAGAGAACTTGGTAGGATGATTTTCCTTCTTTCCAAAGGCTCTAGTGTTTGAGCTGCCTGTTATTCCCAACGCTTGTGGTCCTCTCAGGCCTCCCCTCTGGTAGAATAGAAGAAAATTTACTCTTGCAGCATCCCTCTTTGTCACACATGCTCGGCAGATGTCCCACGGCCTTCCTCCCCTTCACTTGGATTCCTGATGCTGCGGTGAGATGAGCCAGGGTACGTGTGAATGCTGGGGATCGGGGGACCGGTGGGAATTGCACTATGGCGGATGCTACTGAAACAGAACAAGGCAATGGGAAAGGCAAGAGAAAAGAGAGGACAAGGCAGTTACCTTCTTTCTCTCACTCCCTATGCCATCAGTCCCCTTAGACTTAAGGGAACAGGTCCTGGTAGTTTGCAAAGGTGGTAGTCCAATAACAATCAATATGGGGGACGGGGTGCATCCTAGATTCTGCTCCCAAGTCTCTTGAATTATACTCTATGGTACATGTTCTCTTTTGTGGCACAAATTAATCCTCAAAGTGAGCAACCATTGTGGTACTATTTTGCAAAATGTGTTTACTCTCTGAAAATATTCCCATGGCCCTTTCTCTCCGTCTCCAAGTTCAGTCCTTTCCTAATTGTTTATGTTTACCTCCCATACTTGGCCAAATAAGTAATACGTACTTTTGTGTCTGCTCAAGAAAATCTCTTTCCCCAGGGCAGAAAGAATCTGATCCTCCTAAATGAATGACAGCCACTTGAGAGTGTGGTGGTAAACTTGCCACTTCGTTCATTCTTTCAACAAGTGTCTTTTAAGCACCTAGTATGTCAGTGTTGTAAGCATGCAGTGTATCCGTAGTGAATACCAGAGGTAATGTTCTTTCCCTTTTGGAATTTAAAGAGCGATCCATGAGGAGCTTAAAAATCAGAACTAGAAGAGGCCTTTGAAAAAAGCTGACTTCCTCATTGAGAAAATGGTGGCCTGGCGAGAGGTGAGTTACTCAGGGTGACAGAGCTGGAACCAGAGCAGGGAGCCCGGCCTCTTTGCCCAGCCTGCCTTCTGCTGCCACTCTTCCCCGCCCCCACTCCATCTGGCTGGGTTATAAGCTGTCAGCCACCCCGTTCAAATCAGAGTGCTGTCACGTGGTGCATGCCGCAGTCCTGCTTAACGGTTTAGCAATTTCTCAGTGGGATTAGGCTCAATGGTATTCTTTTCCGTGCAAGCCTAGAGCAGAGATGCATTCTCTGAGCTGAGAAACATACTGAGTAACTCACAGGGGAGGCATTTCCGTAAGACAGAAATAGTGGGTGTTTATATAACCACATCATCTTGACCCAAGCTCTTAACCATTCAGTGTGGCATGGTTTAAGATAGTGAGGAAAGGAAGGAGGTGGGGGAGTGAGTTAGACTGAGGGCTGACATCATAGATCTGTTCTTAGAACGAGAGGCTGTTGCTAGAACTCTGGGTGGAGTCTCATAACCTGTCCTCGTGTGCGCTTAATCAAATGCAGTGAAGACTGTGTCGTGCATGTGACTTTGACAATTACAAAGTTCAAGGGACACCCTGGTAAAAAGATTTGCTAATACTCAAAACTGTAACTCTTCAGATAGTGCTGCTTTAGCTGTGTAGTAATCTGCATTAAAAGTATTCGCTTTCTCTAAGCAGAATTGAGACATTATATTTCCTCAAACTAAAATGGGAACTCAAACCACGAAATGCCTTTAAGTGATGTGTGGATCAATATTACAGAGAGATATATACACATAGGATACATATATACACACGTAGCAATCACATCAAATCCATTATTTCACAAATGTTATTCATTAGTATGAAAGTAAAAGATAAAGTGAGTAAATTTAAGAAAAAGTATTTGTGTAGACTGCTTAAAATTCTTTTGGAGAAAAAGCACATATAAGTTAATTTAACAGATCCAAATAGATTTCAATTTATTGATAATCTGTAGAATTTTTATGTGCCTTTAAAACCTCCTGATTTTCCAAGAAAGTCCTTTCCAATAAGAAAAGAATACTCTTTAATCTCTGTAACTCTCTATTTGTGGCCTCCATTAAATGTATGTACTCTCTTGCTTACATTTAATACAAATACCTATTCAACTATTTTGGACATTGTTTTACACCAGAGGTAGGAAAATACGTTCTGTAAAAAAAAACAGAAACAAATTACTTAAAGATCATAAAATGAAAATGAGAAAAACCATTAAATTCGGTTTTATTTTTAATCTTCCTAGGAGATTATATAAATGTATTCCTTTCATCTTTTTTTTTTTTAAGATTTTATTTATTTATTTGATGGAGGGAGAGAGAGAGACAGATTGAGAGAGCACAAGCAGGGGGAGTGGCAGGTAGAGGGAGAAGCAGGCTCCCCGTGGAGCAAGGAGCCCGATGAGGGGCTTGATCCCAGGACCCTGATCTAAGCCGAAGGCAGACGCTTAACCGCCTGAGCCACCCAAGCGCCCCTCCTTTCATCTTCATTACAATTGAGAATAGAAAACACAGATCTCTATTGAATAATCACTGAGTAAAGACAGGAGAGAAAGGAATAGATGAGACAAATGAAGAAGGACTATTACAAGGATGAGAAAGAACTGGGAAAATGTAGGAAGATCAAAGATGATCCACAAGAGAAGTATAAATAAAATAGTATCGAGAGAAAACAGAGAAAGATACTCAGAAGGAGAGGCTGTGATGGAATGACACAGTTCATTTGGAGGGGTTTTCAATTAGACTTTTAAAGATAGGTTGAATTTTACAACCATAGGCATGGTAGGAATATAATCTCTTGAAAGTTTTTGATAAACCTGATCAAATACAGATATGGGGATATATAGATAGATAAATATGGCCTTTATCTTAATAGGTTGTCTCACACATTTTTCCAAAATAATTGTTCAGTTATAAGTAAAGTTAGGCTAATTTATTTCTTTTTTTGTGTAGCCATTTTGGAAAGGCCACAGATAAATTAGTACTCAGTGAGTCATTCTGGTAGTCATTATGACAGAAGACTTGGAAAACTCAGCTGAAAAGGTTCTGTGTTCTTATACTTACTTGGTACCATTTGTAATTCTAGCAAGTTGAGATAACTTTTGAATAAGGATATGCCTTTCTCAGGGGGTCAACATTTATGAAGCATCCCAAACAAAATCCATGTTGAAATACAGTGTTTTAGGCAACAACTCATTTGTGGTGGAGGGCCAAATTTTTAGCAAGTCCCATTACCTCTGTCTTGAGCTGAATGTGTGGCAAGTACAAGGTCACAATTTTTTTTAAAAAGATTTTATTTATTTATTTGTCAGAGAGAGAGAGCACAGGCACGGGGAACTGCAGGCAGAGGGAGAAGCAGGCTCCTGCTGAGCAGGGAGCCTGACACAGGACTCGATCCCAGGACCCCGGGATCATGACCTAAGCCGAAGGCAGATGCTTAACCGACTGAACCACCCAGGCATCTCAAGGTCACAATTTTTAAATCCATATAGGCAGTTACATTTGTCTTGAACGTAATAGACTTTTCCAAGACATTATTCCATGCCCAAACCAATAAGGATATCTGTTCCTAGGTGTTGCTACATCATACATACCCTTGATAATAAGTATTCAGACCTTAGACTGAAAAAAAAAAAGCATCAGTGCTTCACCTAGGCTTCCTGATACTGTTCTTTCATTATGATATGAGGTTGAGTGTCAACCACGAGCGTCTCCTGGCTCTTTCTCTTTCACGTATTGGATCAGCCAGTCAGCTAAGTCCCTTCCCTCTTGGTGTGAATGATCCTCGAGCAATGTGTATTTTAGTTGCTGGCTTAACACCTCCTCTCTTACTTTGATAGCAATAGGAATTGTCAGAGTTTTGCCTGTTGTGAGATGGACTACCTACCTCCTCGCTGCCCTTTTTTTTTTTTTTTTTTCGAGTGTCAAGTTTTCTGGAAGATGGATTTCTGGAGTAGCCAATTCTCAGAGTAGAACATGCCCTGCCTTCCCTACCTCGAGAATGCCAGCAACACAGAGAGCGAGAGGAAGATTCTGTGTCTGCGACAGCAGCACCCAGCTTTGGGAGGCTTCGAGATCTAAACTAGATCTGCTCTGATTGGGAACTCCTAGGTTACAGGCTGCTATTTCTCTCTCACAAATATGAAACTGCACTATTTTGGGAAGTGAGCTTGACTCTTGGCAGTGGCATATTTTGCAGTCTGTGTGTCATAGATCTTGGAATCCACAAGCTGGAAGTAACTTAGAGATTCTTGAGACAAACATCGCAGAGGCTGATAGTTAAAGGTCACAGTCTGGGGGCAGCCCCGGAACCAGGACCTGGGGCTGCTCGCTCACATTCTTTCAGTTTTACCTAGTGGCATGTTACAGTGTCTCAGCGGTGCTCCCCTGCAGACCAGGCATTGCAGGCGGGGCTTGAGCTCAGCTCACCTCCGGCTGGAGGACTGCAAGCAGTGCCAGAGTCCATCATGGCACCTGTCTTGGTCAGCTCAGGAGACCACAGCAAAGCACCACAGACAGGGTGGCTTAAGCAACAGAAATTCATTTTCTCACGGTTCTGGAGGCTCTGAGTCCAAGATCAAGGTGCCATTAGGGTTGGTTTCTGGTAAGACATCTCTCCCTGCCTCCTGGCAGTGTCTTCACATGGTGAAAGGAGGGAGCTCTGCTGTCTGTCCCTCTTCTTAGAAGGACACCAATCCTGTAGGTTTAGGGTCCCACCATTATAAGCTCATTTAACCTTCATTATCTTCTTAGGGGCTCTGTCTCTAAACACAGTCACGTTGGGGGTGAAGGCTTCAGTATATGTATTGGCAGGGGGGACACAAATCAGTGTATAGCAGTCTGGATGTCCAGTCTTATTTAGTCTATAATCACTAAGGTCCACAGGCGTGTGGACTAGACCTCGTGTTGGACCACTTTATTTTACACTGTTATCTACCTGGAAGCAATTTTAATAGAGGCTCTTCAGGGAACATTGTGTATCAGGGCTTCCTAAATTGAAATCATAGTGTACCAATTTATCTGTAGTCTCTGAAAACACTGAGCCACTAGATCATACTTCTAAAGTAATTTTTGAATAGATAACACATGAGTATCATATGGAATTCAAAAGGGAATGGTATGGGGACACCTGGGTGGCTCAGTCAGTTAAGTGTCTGCCTTTAGCTCAGGTCATGATCTCAGGGTCCTGGGATCAAGCCCCACATTGGGCTCCCTGCTCAGCGGGGAGCCTCCTTCCTCCCTCCCCCTGTTTGTGCTCTCTCTCTCTCCCCCCCTTCTCTCTGACAAACAAATAAATAAAATCTTAAAAAAAAGGGGGGGAATGGTATGTCCCCCCTCTCGCTCCTCTATCGTAATCTGTTAGTAGTGACTACCTTTATACAGGCAGTCTGTGCATTGACACACAAACTGTGCATGGTCTTTTTCTTTTTCCACAAATGGTAGCATATTGCACACTCGGGACTAGACTTTTTTTTTTTTTAAGATTTTATTTATTTATTGGACAGAGAGAGACAGCATGAGAGTGGGAACACAAGCAGGGGGAGTGGGAGAGGGTGAAGCAGGCTTCCCGCTGAGCAGGGAGCCCGATGTGGGGCTCAATCCCAGGATCCCGGCATCATGACCTGAGCCGAAGGCTGACGCTTGACGACTGAGCTACCCAGGTGCCCTAGACTTTACTTTTTTTTTTTTTTTATAAATTTTTATTTTTTTATTTGACAGAGAGAGACACAGCGAGAGAGGGAACACAAGCAGGGGGAGTGGGAGAGGGAGAAGCAGGCTCCCCGCAGAGCAGGGAGCCCAATGCGGGACTCGATCCCAGGACCCTGGGATCATGACCTGAGCCGAAGGCTGACGCTTGATGACTGAGCTACCCAGGTGCCCTAGACTTTACTTTTTTCACCGGACAATAAATCTTGACAATTATTCAAAATCCGTACAAATGGAACTATTATATATTTTATATTTTATAGAGTCTGTGAAATATTTCAGTGTGGATGTACCACAGGTCTCCTATTGATGGCCTGTTTGATTATATTTTTAGATTTTAAATTCTGTTTCTATCAAGTATATAAACTGGGCTGAGTGAATATCTTTCTAAATATTATTCATATATGTATATACATATACATCATCAGATAAGTTCCTAAAAGTGAAAGTACTGTATTAAAAGGTATGTACATTTCATGTTTTGGTGGAGACTGTCCTAGTGTTCTCCATCATGGTTTGTAGGAGAGAGTCTTACATGGGTCTGAAATGTGATGGAGTTTCCTGGAAGCTGGGAAACTATAGGTTTACTTCACATTAATCTCTCTTGGCTCACAAATCTCACATTCTGGAATGTTCTCCCAGTTTCTTTCTGCCTCATTATCTCCAGTTCAAGATTTTCTCTTTGATGTTTTGTTCTTTTTAAAGATTTTATTTATTTATTTGACAGAGAGAGAGAGCACAAGCAGGGGGAACAGCAGAGGGAGAGGGAGAAGCAGACTCCCTGCTGAGCGGGGAGCCTGATGCAGGGCTCAATCCCAGGACCTGGCATCATGACCCAAGCCAAAGGCAGACACTTAACCAACTGAGCCACCCGGGCACCCCTTTTTTTTCTTTTCTTTTTTTTCTTTTATTTTTTTAAAGATTTTATTTATTTGACAGAGAAAGACACAGCGAGAGAGGGAACACAAGCAGGAGGAATGGGAGAGGGAGAAGTAGGCTTCCCATGGAGCAGGGAGCCCGATGTGGGGCTCGATCCCCAGATCCCGGGATCATGACCTGAGCCGAAGGCAGACGCTTAATGACTGAGCCACCCAGGCACCCCTCTTTTTCTTTTTTTAAAGATTTTATTTATTTTGGGGGGAGAGAGAGTGAATGTGAGTGGGGGAGGGGCAGAGAGAGAGAGTGAGAGAGAATCTCAAGCAGACTCCATGCTGAGCATGGAACCTGACACAGGCCTTGATCTCACAACCCTGAGATCATGATCTGAGCTGAAACCAAGAGTCAGACATTTAACCGACTGAGCCACCCAGGCACCCCTTTGAAGTTTTTTTCTGACAAATACTTTTCTCACTTTTATTCTTGGGCTATACTGCAAGGAACCTTTATATAAGTATGTGGAATCAGGAAATCTCATTGACTACAGGACTCTCTCACACTTTGCTAAAGACAGTTCTTCTCTTTAAATATTTCTTGCGGGTATCTCATTTCCCTAACTAGATTCTGTAACTGGAAACCAAAATTTACTTTGCTCTGTAATAGTAGCATATAAATGTCATAACATTTAATAGGATAAAAGCTTTTACTTTATTCTTTTATCAGCCTTTTGAAGTAGCCAGAGTAGTAATAATAATAAATTCTTAGGTTTAATAAGTTAATTATTAAAATCTAATTATAAGAATGTATATTATATAAAGTATTATTGTTATTATTTCATCATAGAGGTGAAGAAACTGAGACACAGTGGACTTAAATGGCCAAGTCACACAGCTGTGAAATGATAAAGCAGGACTTTAAACCCCTTATAACTGTTCCAAATCAGGTTTACTTTCCACTAACTCGTACTGTCTCTGAGCAGGTAGTGTGAGCACTCAGTAAAGGGTGTCGGTTGATTGAACATAAACTTGCATCTAGATGACCCAGGTGAAAACCAGATGGGTGACAGCCATGAGTGAAAAATCTACCCTCCTGTCTACTCTAGTGTGCCTGGCAAATAAATCTTTCTGTCTGCTTCAGTGTTGCCAGTCTTTGGGGAGTACAGAAAACTTTTTTTCATTTTTTCATAGCCTGGATTTCCTTACTAGGGCTGTATTTTTGGTCTTGATGCCTTTTAAATGCGGTTTTTGTTGTGTGACCAACCCCCACATATAAGGTCTCTCATTTGATATTACTGTCTGACTTTGGTTTGATTAGGGCTGGTTAAATTGGCAGCGGAGTGTGTGTGTGTCAGAGTGTGAGTGTGAGTACATACACGCGTGTTAGAGCAACAGCTCTACAACGTGTCCCTGTATTTTTATAAACTCCTGATGAGTTTTATTCATGCCTTCAACTTGCACCCTTGGTCTGATACACACACAGATCAGCTGCATCCTAGAACAGCCCTTCCTGTCAGATCGTTTGGGTCTCGGCCTTCAAGACAACCAGTAACTCCTCCTGTAGGGAGATGTTAATCTGGCTGCAGCTCAACCCTGTTTCAAATCTTTCCGGATTTGGCTGTTTGGGAGCAGGCATGACCTTGGATTTCCATTCCAAACATGGCTAATCTGCTGGCTCTTGTTTTTCTCCTTTCCACGAGCGGTTCTCTTGGAGGGACGAGAAGCATGCGTCTCTCCATGTGGCTTGTGAAGGTCTAGAGGGAGCGGGGATGGAGTGGGTAATTACTTAGAAAGCTCTTACATTCTCAGATGCCAGTGGCAGCTATTTCTGGCTCTAGGAGGCAAATTATCACTGTTACGCCAACAACACCCACACATGCAACTTTTTTTCATACCAAAATGGACCAGGCCTGCCGTCCTTCCTGGCCAGTGTTTCCCAGTGAGTTTGTGTCACTGCCTTCCTTGGAATTCTCACCCCAAGATCTTGCTCACTGCTGAATGCCTGCCACTGTGCTGGCATTTGGGGTGGTGTGGTGGGGGTTGAGAGCCAGTAGGCAGGGGGGAGAGGAAAGACAGGGAATAGCTATCCTTTTCAACTTTGAGAAATAATACCTTTAATGTTTATTGAAATCAACCCCTGGCTGAAGTCAGTCTATTCGAGTAGGATGAAGGGGAAAATCATAAACGATATTCTCTAAGCCATGTAAACACCTGGGAAAATCAGGAGCCTTCACCAAGACCGGGGAAGATCTGGCTCCTGTCACATACTTCTGGAGTAGGCCCCCTCCAGAAGTATGTCCTCCTGCCAACGTCACTGTGATAGGCAAAACAGTGCCCCCGCTCTGGAGATGTCCGTGTTCTCATCTCCAGAATCTGGGAATATGTTGTCTTGTGTGGCAAAAGGGATTTTGCAAATGTGATTAAGTTCAGGATCTTGAGATAAGGAGGCACAAGGGTCAGAGAGGAAGAGGTTTGTCAAATGAAACAGAGGTGGGAGTGATGGGGCCACAAGCCAGGGAACGCGAGCCGCCTCTGGAAGCTGGCAAAGCCAAGGAAACAGAATGTCCCCTGGAGTCGCCAGAAGGAGCACGGCTCTGCTGACACCTTGCTATTAGCTCACTGACACCCATTTCATAGTTCCAATCTCCAACTGTAAAGAGGATAAATTAGTGTTGCTTTAAACCACTATGTTCGTGGTGATTTGTCACAGCAACAGTAGGAAACTGATACACCCATCACGACTGATTTTGACATGCTCCGGGAAGATGCATCACTTCTGGGAGCATCCTCTCCACCTCTTGTGGATCCTGAGGAGGAAGATTGATGTTCCTTGCTGCTCTGCTCCAAGGGCATTCCTTGACTCCTATGCAGGAGGAAACTGCCCCCCAATCCCAGATCTTTTCCCCAACAAAAAGCAGACCCCCTCTTCACATAGGACTGACCCCAACTTTCACAGCTGTCCCCTGGGGTGGGGAAGGAGGATTTCTTATTAACACCCCCAGCTCACCCTTTGAAATAGATCTTTCTGAGCGCCTCCTCCCCATGAGGGTCAGAGAGTCTTGTCAAGGAAAGCTTCACTCACAGGGTCAAGGTGGAGCATGCTCTGGCCTTTTCCCTAGGCTGCTTTGGTACAGACTGAGCTCCTCCCCTGCCACCAGCCCCAGGTGCAAGGCCCAGGCCCTGCTGACCACACAGCCACCTGCTCTGTGTCTCCACACCTGCCCAGAGGTACGGCTCTGCCTTCTGCTTCGTCTTCCTTGTTTTCCCGTGCCTGGTTAGCTCTTTGTCGTTATCCCAAGCTGCTTGTCTGAAAATTCCTATGTACTCAGATGGAAATTCTGGAAGCTGAGAATAAGGGACATAAAAGTATACCCAAGTATACTAAAATTTTAAAGAAAGAGAACTCAAGTTGGAATCATTGCTGCATGTTCCTTTGGGACAAGGAATTTGAGAACTTAAAGAGTTTTTCATATTATCAATAAAAGCCCTTCCTCCTAGAAACAAACCATTTTTACTATTACTGTATGTATTTTGAGAAGACATTTTAGATTATTCTAAGGATTTTAGCTCTTGAATGACCTCATTAACATTTGGACTATCTGAAGGTAAGAATATTAACAGGATTTCAGTGTCTCCACATTTGGTATAACTTTTCTGTCATTACACTAGGAAAAACCAACCATGCTTTCCTTTGCTCTTTAAATTTATCCTTTAGTTAATGCTACTTCCCTATGAACTATTTTTCTTAAATTTCAGTTAGAATAAGTTTATTTGCTTCAGCTTTGGAAAGATGCTTTATCAGTTGCTCAGCAACCCAAACATGTAACTATATTTTGCCTTCGTTAGAATCTTATTTAAGTTTGAAATCTTGACATTCAGAGTAGTATGTTTCTAGTGAGAAAATGAACTTTCACAGCTGTAATCCGTTGGAATGGTTCTAAGGCTCTAGAAACTAATATCTGCAAATGATTTTTCCCGATGAAATTTGTTAATGTGGTGAAAAAGCTATCGTTTTGTTTCACTTCAGTTGTTTACAATGAAGAAAACAAGTAGTAATTTCTAGAATCAGGAAAGGGAAACAATTAGGACCATATAGTGAACACTCTGCATTGGCTGTGCTGGCAGCATATGGGAAGCGGGCGATGGGTATCAGAAGAGGCCTTTAGCTCCTTGGTGTTGAGAATGCCGTCGTGGGCACCTGTAAGCCAATGAATATAAATGATAAAATTACTGTGCCTTAGCAGGGTTGTCTAGAGCGACCTCACTGTAATTTGGAAAATTTGAATAGATACTAAAACCAGGTCCAAGACAAAGGAGAATACTTCTGTTTCATTTTATTCATTAGTTCTTGACTTATTACTGGCTGCTTTCTCTTAACACAAATAAGTCAGTGACTTCAGGCCCATGTCTAAGGACTTTAGCAAGGCTGTCTCTGAACAAGAAGTGAAAATGCTCTTCTGTCTTCAGCAACCTGCAACTAGCTGGGTCTTTCTAGAACCAGACTAACCATTAGCAGTAACCTATAATTTGCTTCAAGTACTTTCCAAAGCCAGGTGGTAAATAATTAATAAGTCCTCAAGATTAGTGTTTCATGTGGTTAAAGACAAGAAAAAAGAAAAGAAAAACAAGGTAGAAAGATTGTGATTTGGTGCTTCAATTTACACATTTAGTTGTTGCAGTATTACAGGATAAATGCCCAAGAGTTAAAGTTATCAATATCAATATTTAAGTGATTTTGCTTCTTCCAGGAAGCTTAGCTTATGCAAAATAACAGCATCCATCTGTAAGACCATAATTTATCTGTTAGCAACCAGTTACTTTTATCTTTCTAGATTTTTTTTAATATTTATGTATTTATTTTAGAGAGAGAATGTGTGCACGTACGCATGTATGGGGGGAGGGGCAGAGGGAAAGGGAGAGAGACAGAATCCTCAGAGCACAGAGCCCAACATGGGGCTCACTCTCACAACCCTGAGATCTTGACCTGAGCCAAAATCAGGAGTCAGACGCTTAACCAGCTGAGCCACCCAGGGGGCACCCCACCTTCTAAGTGTTTTTAGAAGCCTACTTACAAGATTCTACCAACCCCTTTTTTATCTTGGGTAAGACTGTAGGCCTGTTTTCTCTTTTGCAAAATATGGAGTTTAGACTGGAGAGGTGGTCTCTAGGTGGTTCCCAGAGGTAGAACTCGATGGTTCTGCAACAACTTTTCATAGCTCTGGCCACATCTGGAAATCTCTTCGGTGGTCAGCTTAAAATTGGTGCTTTCTTTGGATAAGCAGATCAGATAAGCAGGAGCCAGAATGCCTTCATCACCACCACACAGTAGTGAAGCCCTGGCTTTATATTCCAACTGGATCCACATTGCCTGGTCATAAAAGCCTTCTTGATTCTGTTTTCCAACGATGGTGAGCTAAGTAGTTAGGAGTTAAACTGAAAGGAACCCTGGAAATATTGCTGACTGACACACACACCTGTGTTCTCCAGGTTTGGGCAGCAATGAGGATAAACCCCTTTGGATTTAATAGCATTTGCTGGAGGGGCAACCAGAATGCTTCAACTCAATATCTTAAGCATACAGTGTGGTGTTGATGGAAGCGTTTTGCTGTTGTTTTAATGTATGTCTGCAAATACAAATTAAAGCTAGTTTTAAAGTTGACTCGGGAAGTAAACTTTTCCCGTCACTAGGTTGCCTTGCAAGACAAGCCCCCAGATGACAACTGTGCATTGGGCTTCAAGGCAACCGGTCATCTTGGAGCAGGAGAATAATGGGTTCCAACAGAGAAGTTTCCCAGTTCAAAAGACAAATGAATCTAGTGTATGTGAAGAATATAGAAAATGGCATTGTACAGCCATCAAAAGGAATGAGATCTTGCCATTTGCAACAACGTGGTTGGAACTGGAGGGTGTTATACTGAGCAAAATAAGTCAATCAGAGAAAGACATGTATCACATGACCTCACTGATATGAGGAATTCTTAATCTCAGGAAACAAACTGGGGGTTGCTGGAGTGGTGGGGGGTGGGAGGGATGGGGTGGCTGGGTGATAGACATTGGGGAGGGTATGTGCTATGGTGAGCACTGTGAATGGTGTAAGACTGTTGAATCACAGATCTGTACCTCTGAAACAAATAATGCAATATATGTTAAGAAAAAAAAAGAAGAAGAAGAAGAAGGTAGCGGGAGGGGAAGAATGAAGGGGGGGAAATCGGAGGGGGAGACGAACCATGAGAGACTATGGACTCAGAAACAAACTGAGGGTTCTGGGGCGGGGGGGATGGGTTAGCCTGGTGATGGGTGTTAAAGAGGGCACATATTGAATGGAGCACTGGGTGTTATACACAAACAATGAATCATGGAACACTACATCAAAAACTAATGATGTAATGTATGGTGATTAACATAACAATAAAAAATTTTTAAAAAAGAAAATGGCATTGTAAGCATATTCAGAGACAGCAGCATTTGGGGAAAAAGATAAGTGGAAATATGGAAAACCAGGTGAATGAAAGAATGATGTAATGACACACTTTTGGAAAAGTGAAGAAAAGGTGCAAAATTGTCGTATACTACCTGGGTCTGTACTGAGCAGTGTTTGCATTGAATATCACTGATTTGTCCAGTGAGGGATTAGAAAAGGATGTAGGTAGGCTGCCATCTACATGGCAGGGTGTCAGTAGGAAATATTCAGAAGTGATAATCCAAGAAATATTAGTATAAACACATTATTTAAAAACATGGGAGGAAATATGAGGGTAAGTAGAAGAGTTGATACATCTGAGAACCACTTGTTTTTAACATATGAGCTTTGCAATGATGGAAATTTTTCCACTAATAGGAACATAAATTATATTTGAGAATTAATGGGTTTTTTTTTCCTTTGGGAAAGAACAAAATGATTTCTAACCTTAAACAAGTCACCTAACCTGTAAAATAAAGAAGATGATGTCAGAGTAGATGACGAGACCCGTTCTAAGACCTAATTGCCCAGTTCTGTTATTCCATTTACATCTAGAAAGCTGATATTGGCAGAACATTTACTTTATTGTTCAGGCAGAGCAAGCTTTGTAGGCTCTTAGGATAACACTGTTTCTACATCACTTTCTATAATTTACTTTAATATCAGTAATCTGTTTGTATAAGAGAACAGCTACTTTCCATGAGAAAGTTTTATATGCCTTTACTTTTTATTTTGCTTTAACATTTGGCTTCAATATTATGACGGAACTTGTGACATTTTTTTAAAATGTCAACTCCTTAAGAAGAGGGAGTAGTATTTTCTTGTCTTAATCGTTTTATACAGCAATGATTTTACCCACTAGGCTAGCAAATAAAAGTTGCGCATAGGGTGGCTGAACAGTGCTGTTAATAGAAGTGTAATGTGAGCTGCATTTGTAATTTAACTTTCTTGTGGTCACATTTAAAAAAAAAAAAGGAAACAAGTTAAATGTAAGCTATTTTATGTAACCAAGATATTATCACTTCAACATTTGATCAATATAAAATATTAATTACTAATTATTAATTATCAAATATTAGTTACTAATGACATTTTTTCATACTGTTTCTTCAAATTCCAGTGCATATTTTACAATTCGTATCTCAATATAAACCCTAAATTTCTATCAGACATTCTTGATCTGTATTTAAATTTTATAAAATTTATATTTTAAAAAAGTAGATTCTCATACCCAGGTTGTTTCAAAAATGTTTAAAAGTTTTCCAGTAATTTAACTGAGTAATGGTTTTAAATTAACTAAAATTGGAAGTTCAATCCCTCAGTCATATTTGCTACATCTCAAGTACTCAGTAGCACCATGTGTCTGGTGGTTACCGTGTTAGCGAGCCCTCCAGAATGTTCGATAATTTCAGTGAATGTGATAGAAGGACTGATATGTTCAGTAATTTCTGTGAATGCTCAGTGTCCAAAGAATATCCTTCTCCCCTATGGGCAGAGATGGAGAGAAGGATAGTTGATTCCCTCTTCAGATAGGTGGTTTGAACAAGTAGTGTTCAGGTATGTGACTACAGCTATCTTTAGGGCAAGTGGACATGAGAAAGTATGAAAGCTACTTCTGCTTAATAATTCTCTAGTAAAAAAATTAGTGGGGAGGAGTTCACATTTTTGCTTTTGATGTTTTTCTTTCCATTTGTAGACCTATTAAAGAGTAATACTTATGAAGCCCTGTGTGTCGCTAAGGCACAAGCCAAGATAGCTAGTATTTAGGGCATCAGGGAACTATTAAAAAAAAAGAAGAAGAGAAATAAGTTTTGGCACACTCTTAGTTTGGGTTTTCCCAGAAGCAGACCTAAAATAAGAATTCAAGTACAAGCCATTTATTTGAGAGGTGATTCCAAGAAACACCTATTTGGAAATGGAGACATGTGACAGGGAAGGAGAGGAGCGAGGAGCCAGTAAGGGATGTGTTATTCGGCAAGTTACCACTGAGAGTCCCTAAAGCTTAATCCCACTGGAGAGCTCTGGGAAAATTTGTGGCAATGTGCCACAGGGTTCTACAGATACAGGGAGGAGGGAGCTGAGGTACTTATACACCAGCTTCCTCAGTCATTAGTTCAAGACTACTCTCCGGTAGTGGCGGTTCCTCCTTTCTCTGGACTACACGCAGTCTGAGTGATATCTGGTAAGCAAGGGAAGCCATTCAGGCAAAGAAATGCAGGAGTTGGCAGTTGAAAGTCAGGACAATGTGCACTAATATAGTATGGGCTAGGTGATTTGCGGGGGATAATGGACAGCATCTATGATAGACACTCCTTAACCTATAGTGGGGAATGTATTGAACAAAGGACAGGGAGGTATATTTCAGATCTGTGGAGCTTCTTCAAAATACATGTGCAACTGCCCAGCCCTTCTCCCCTTCCTAGACCTAAGATCCTAATAAAATGTGCCTGGTTCCCCTTGCCCTGATATTTATTAATGGAGACATGAAGACCAAGGAGGCTTATAGACTTTATCTATTTACATATTAGTCTGAAAGTATTTCATACAGATGTTTATCACAACTAGTTGCTAGAATTTGTGGGTCTGGCCAGGGGATGTGCGTGTTTTCTACTTCTTTGGAGTTTAAGCTCTGATCCTTGAGAAGCTTGTTTGCTACCCACCAAGGTTTATCATCAAGTTCTGTCCCACTTTTGCTATATTTTCTCACTGTATTTATTAATAGTTGGCCTTTCAACTGACCTTAGCATTATTTGTTGAATTTATAGTCTGTGTCATCTTACTATAGGGAAAACTATGTGGGGATTCCCAGCTTCCTCTTAGAAACCAAAATAGTAAACTTTAATTGCTCTTAAGAAGGGATTTTCCAATATGGATTTTTAATAAAGAGAGTTCTCACTTTTAGTTGTCAAAGACTACTAAAGACAACTTTGGAGATTACTAAAAAGAAACATCGAGATAAATCAAGGAATGAGGCATTTAATAATTCTGCAGCAAATTGGGAATTCCAGGTCACTTCTGCCAATTAAGCAAGAATTGTGAGAAGAAATGCGTCATGCATATTTCCCTGTTCTATGCAATGGCACATAATAGTGTGCCACAGATATCTAGAAGCTCCTTAGGTCCTTGACATTGTGGGATTTTTTCATTGTAATTCGAAGTTCTTGGCCATGCATTGTTAAAAACCGTCTACTGGGGAATAATTGATGTGATTTTTCCCAGTAGTTCAAAGCTAAACAAAACATAAATCCATGTATTCTTTGATTTCTGTTTTGAACTAAAAGTTACACGATTTTTAGTTTTCACTACCTTAACAGCAATACCATTTAGGCCATTAATTACTAACCCAGTTATGTTCATTTGTTTCCTTTGAAGATTACTTTCCTGATTATCTACCTCAGAGTTTCCTTTTATTGATCAATGGGAGGTGAAAAGATAACCCTTCATGTTGCAGAAATGGCAACTTGCTCAGCATGGACCTCATGGCCCACAGCTGTTTGGAGGGGTCCCCGTGGTATTCAGGGGGTATAGGTTGGAAGCCAAGTTTGGTGTGCTTCTTCCCACCCCTGCCCTATCTCCTGTGGCGTCAATGCAAGTTTGCCATGTCGGGAATGTTTTAAATTATTTGATAGATGATGTTGGTGATAATAACTTCTATTTATTGCACAACCACTATTTTTGGGTTCTTTATATGCATTATTTCATTTAATCCTCACCCACCCCTTTGGACTAGGTAGGTTTGCTATTAGAGTTTTGGAGATTGTGAACCTAAAGCTTAAAGATTTTGTAAACCTTCCAGGGTCACCCAGCTAGAAGTTATGGTGAATGATTCTGCTATTTAATTTCATCTCTTAGATTATTAGGAAGGGAGAAATGCTGCAGAATTTTGGTCTGTCATCATCTCCTATCCTGTGATTCCATCAGTTTGCTCTTTAATGAGACTTATATGTATATTGGTTTTTATCCAAGCTTTATAAAATTAGAATTTAAGGGGCACCTGGGTGGCTCAGTCATTAAGTGTCTGCCTTTGGCTCAGGTCATGATCCCAGGGTGCTGGGATCGAGCCCCACACCAGGCTCCCTGCTCGGCGAGAAGCCTGCTTCTCCCTCTCCCACTCCCCCTGCTTGTGTTCCCTCTCTCATTGTGTCTTTCTCTGTCAAATAACTAAATAAAATCTTTAAAAAAAAATTTAAATTAAAAAAATAAAATTAGAATTTAAAACATTTTATATATAAGCAGAGGTTCTTTAAAGCAAGATTATCTGCTCTAATAAAAACAGAATTATTGTACAGATCAATTTAGTATTCTATGATTTGCTTTATTTTAGCCTGGGCTCTATGATACCATTTGGTCATTTAAAATTCTCACAAAAACTGGAAGTAAGTTATTTTTGAGTCCGATTTACTGAAAATGTTCAAAGAAAATGCTACAGGTGGGGCTATAAATAAAATGCCTTATATTATATTCATCACTCACCCTACAGTTATCACAAATTCATAGAAAATTCTACGCACTTGTAAATCAGGAAAAAATATAAATTTTTTAAGAAGTGTGAGTCATTGATCATCTCAAGTGTAGCTGAGGAAATGACATCAGTGAGTTAAGTTACTAGAGCCATTCCAAAGAAAATAAAATTGGCTATTGTTAGCATCTCCTTTAAACATTTTTTGACCTCATGAAAATTGGTTGTTATTGATCATCTGCCTGACTGTAATGAAAAATCTCCACTTAAAGGATCTGGTGCATAATTAAAATGTACTTCAGTAACATCCAGCATTTGACATATTTCAGGTTTTCAGCAAAGCACTGGGGGAGCACAGATCACCCAGTTTTTAGCCAACAACTCAGATGAACCTTTAATATTTTGAGCTTGAGGGACTTCTGGAGGAATCATGTCTGTTAATTTGCACTACAAGATGTCTGCTTGGTTCCCAAATGATAAATTTCACAGTCCTTAATTAGTCCTCCTGTGAATTTGTTTTTATCCCCTGAAAACTGTTTTTACAGTTCAGACTAAGACTGTATTCCAGAAAACGTCCTTCCCATCCCCAACAAGTGTAGTCAGTCACACATGGGTTTCAGGAAAGGTACATGGTTCAGGATAGCGCTAACCTCTCTCTGGAGTAGAAGACCTAACAACACACTGGGGCCATTTGGAATGAGCACTCATTCATGGCCTAGGATGGCGTTGGAATCCTATGTGCAAGGCAGACAGTAATAATTACACTTCATATGGACATTCTTTTCTGATACGTACACAGATGAAAACACTAAGGGTGAATGTTAATGTGAATTCAGATAAAGTAAAATTATAGGCCACCTAAGAAATTACATGGAAATATAATGAGGTCCAGTGACAGTGGCTTGGGATTCAGAAGACCTGGATTCTTTTGCACAGACACACATTTTGGGGGGTAACTACCTGGTTATGCCATATGGAAGCAAAGGGCATCAAACTCAACCCAAACTGTCTTTAGCAAGATAACTGTGAAGTCCAAAGGCATTCTGACTTCAGGTATGGCTTGATCAAGGCTTAGATCATGCCATCAGATTATTTCTGCCTTGATTTTTTGGCTCTCCTCCATCTGTGCCAGCTCTATCCCTAGTCTAGTCCCCTTGTGCTAAGATGACTGCCACAGCTTAGCCTCCCAGATGTTCCTGTTTAAGATCAGCAGGAAAAGAGGGCATTTGCTTTCCTCTTACCTCAAATAAAAGTCTTGTGTGCCCTGCCCACACCTGACTGTGATGTCACTGGTTGGGCACAGTTGCACTTACAGGATTAGGCCTTTGTAGCAGAGGGGACATGTCCTGCATTGTGCTAAGAAGAGGATGGGGTGGGGCGGTCTCATTTGTGTATTTGGCGGTGGTAAAACCATAATGATTCTAATAAAACTTGACATCTATATCGTGGTTTTTATTTGGCAGGCCTTGTGCTTAAGTGCTTCACTGCGAATTACCTCATTTAATAACAGGACAGGAGATTTCCCTCTGGTGGGTATTTTTTTCTCAGAGACTCCTACAGTAAGATCACTAACTGAGAATGTGGGTGGGAAGAGGCACAGGAGATTTGAGGAGAGATGTAAATCTGAGGTCATCATTTGGACAAAGGGAGAGCAGGTCCAGAACCGAATAGGATAGGCAGTGTTAGGTGTTCATTTGTGGAAAGGGATCGTAAATTTGAAGCGAAAACAGATGACTCATGAGATTTTTCTCTTAGCAGTGTTCATGTGATAAAGTGGAGGCATAGAAAAGCACATCTTGTAGGGCACGTTCTGTGGAGAAATAGAAGAGCAAGGGAGCTAAGGGTATTTTTAGAGGATTTCTGATAACGATGGACCATATGACCTATGTTGAGATTAGGATAGATGGGTAAGGACAGAAATGAAGCCAGGAGAGAGCTGATGGGCAGTAAGAAAAGTGGAGTAGGGGGCTGGTCATGGGTGGGGAGGTACCTGTGCAAAGAGAGCTAGAAGAAGAGGAAGGGGCATTGGGAACGTGACATCTTTGAAATTGGGATTTCAGAGGTGGTGCAGTTTCCTAGTAATGACAAGGTACAGGGTAATAATGTGTGTCTTGAGAAGGACTAGAGGAAAAGGAAGATGGATGGAGAAGAGAAGAGCAAACAACTGACAGGCCAGAGTAGTGGGCGTCTTATCCGTGTGAATACTAAAATGCCAGCCCAAGGAGGATGAATGTTACGAGCCAGGAGCTAAAGGGGGTGATAAAAGAGATGAACAGGAGATTGGTAGACCAGGCAAGGAGATGAGAGACAGGGTTGGAAACGCGGGTGGAAAGAATCTCAAAGACAAGCGGCTTTCAAAGTTTGTCTCAAAGACGGAACTCCGTTACCGGGAGTAACAGTCTAGAAGTAACAAAGTAGAACACAGACACCACACTGTCTTCAGGCTCTGAGGTATGTGGAGGATGGTTTAATAAAAATAAATAAAAATGAAAACTACCTTTCCCCTTAATCATAGCGCAGAGAAACTAGTGTCCTTCTAAGGCAGCCAGATCAATCAAAGCAAAGAAGCAAAGGAATCATCCTAAGAAGAGATGGAAGCTAGCTATCAGGGGCTTTGTTGATGAGAAACTCAAGTTTCTGAGAGTCGTAGAGGGAGGTTTGAGAAGCAGGCTGCAGGTGGGAAATGGAGTTGGATCAGATCATAGGCAGAGCTACAGGGACCTGGGAGATAATTCCTGACTGGGGAGGCCTGAACTTCAGCGGTGCCTCAGGCCAAGGGGATGGGGCCCCTGAGAGGGGGGCGAGCAGTCTTCAGTATTGCGGAGAACCTGCCTAATGGGAGGAGGCACTGCTTGTCCTTGGGGCCACCTGAGCTTATCCATACCTCTCCTTAATCTCCTGGAGGAACAGAACAAGGGCCCCTGCCTTAGGTTTTCCCACAGAAAACATGAGTGGACAGAGTAGCTGATTCCACCAGGGAAATAGGAACTCACAGGTAGAGAATATGAGCTGAGGAGTACCACCATTATTAGAGAAAGTACAGAGTGAGCAGATACCGGCTGAGAAAGAGTGAAAAGATGGGCCACAAATATTAAGTAAGAGAAGCTTCTATTCAGTGGAAGTTATTCAAAGAAAAAAGAAGCCAGAAGTTGTTTTTTTTTTTTTTTTTAAGATTTTATTTATTTGACAGAGAGAGACACAGTGAGAGAGGGAACACAAGCAGGGGGAGTAGGAGAGGGAGAAGCAGGGTCCCCACTGAGCAGGGAGCCCGACGCGGGGATCGATCTCAGGACCCCGGGATCATGACCTGAGCCGAAGGCAGACACTTAACGACTGAGCCACCCAGGCGCCCCTGTTTTTTTTTTTTTAAAGGAAACATTTAGTATGAAAAATTCAACAGTTTAAATAAAGACCACAATAAATGAGATAAAATACAGAATGGATACAACGAAAGACAAATTCATGAGCTGGAAGATGAGCTTGAGAGACTCTTCCACAGTCAGCCAGAACAGATTATAATCAGATTATAATTTCTCTTTAGAAATTATAAAAGACACAGTGAAAATACCACTATATACCAATTAGAAGGGCTAAAATAAAAAAAATAAAATAATTAGTGGTAATTCCAAGTACTGGCAAGGATGCTGAGAAACTGGATCACTCACACATTACCAGTGGGAATGTAAAATGATACAGCCACTCTGGAAAGCAATTTGGCAATTTCTTTTAAAGAACTAAACATGTAGATACCATACAACCTAACAATCGCACTCCTCGGCATTCATCCCAGGGAAATGAAAACTTACATTCACACAAACACTTGTGAACTAATGGTTATAGCAGCTTTATTCTTAATAGTCCCAAACTGGAAATAACCCCTATGTCCAACAATCGGTGAATAGTTAACCTGTGGTTAAATATTCCATACCATAGAATACCATTCATAGGTAAAAAGGAATGAATTACTGAGACATGCAACAGCTTGGATCAATGTTAAGGGCATTATGCTGAGTTAAAAAAAAAAAAAAGCGAATATCAAAGTGTTACTGTATGATTCCATTTATATAACATTCTAGAAATGATAAAATTCTGGAGATGGAGAATAGGTAAGTGGACGTCAGAGGTTAGGGAAGAGAAAGGAGAGGGGGAGGCAGTTCTTTTTGATGATGGAATATTTCAATATTTTAATTGTGGTAGTGATAAGAATGACTCCACATGTGTGATAAAATATCACGGAATTTTACACAAAGACCTTTTAAAACTCTGCACATGCCCAAACTGGTGAAGTCTAAGTCCTGTAATCTGGTGAATTATATTGTGCCAGCCAATTTCCTGTTTTGATAATGCACTGTAATATGCGACATGCCACCATTGGGGGAAGTTGGGAGATGTATGTGTTCTTGGGACCTCTGTGCCCTACATTTGCCAATATTAGTCTATAATCATTTCAAAATAAAAAGTTTTTTTTAAATGAGGGGGGAAAGTATAAAAATATAGCTAACAGAATGAATGCCACCAAGAGGATAATAGGAATCACAGGAGAGAAAAAATATTGAAGGAAATATTTGAATAAAGTATGAAGACAGATGTTTTAGACATAAAGAAAAGAATGAAATCCCTCAGATTGAAAGTGTTCGTGTACAGTAATTCCCCCTTAACTGCAGGGGAACATTCCAGGACCCCCAGGGGATACAAGACTGTGAATAGTACCAAACCCTATATACACTATGTTTTTTCCTACACATAACTATAATAAAGCTTAATTTAGAAATTGGGCACAATAAAAGAGTAACAACAGTAATTAATAATGAAATAGAAGAATTATAACAGTATACCATAATAAAATGTATTTCTTTCTCAAAATACCTTATTGTACTGTACTCCCCCTTCTTCTTATGACAGTGTGAGATGATAAAATGCCTGCATGAAGAGATGAAGTGTGGTGAATGACGTAGGCATTGTGGTGTAGTGTTAGGCTACAGTGGGCCTTCTGATGATACGTCGGGGCGTTCTGGACTGCAGTTAACTGCAGGTTCATCGAAACCACGGTTAAGGGGGCACTGGTGTGCTACCAGACTAACTGATGAATACTCATAAATAGACACAGTAACATTTAAAAGCATCCAAGACTATTCTCAAATATAACTTCAAAAGGTTACAGAGAGGAAGAACAGACCACTTACAAAGAACAAGAATCTTGATGACCTCAGACCCCTCCCAGCAACAAAAGAGTAAGCAGACAGAACCGTCATGAGTGCATATATGCAGTTCGCCATAGAAACTCAAAATCAAGTAGAAAAAATAAGCAGAGATATGGAAAATCTGAATGTAATTAATAAACTTAATCAATGAGATATATATATACCAAACAAAGAACAGCTTTGAATACAATGTTTCTGGATACAAATGGAACATTTATCCCCCAAAAATGTATTAGATGATTAAGGAACAATAGCAAGAGCCTATGTTCCTTGACCATAATGAAATAATAAAATAATAATTATACATGGATAACTTTAAAAATCACATGTGTTTGGAAACTAAGTATATAATACTAATACTAAATAACCCTGGGTTAAGTTGAAATCTGCTTCAGAAATTTTTGATGTCTTTCAGAGAAACTTTATTTTGAGGTTTTCTGCATATGCGGCTAGTGTTTATTTAGACATGTGCTTAGATATTTTATAACTTCTGCTGCTATTATGTGTAGATCATTTTTTCCATTACATTTTCTGGTTAGATATTGTGTCCTGGTATATGGAAAGCTCTTCATTTTTGATGTGGATTTTGAATCTTGTATTTACTGAATGTTCTTCTAATTTCAAAAGCTGAATTATCTTGACTTTTCTAGATGGTCATGTGATTTCCTGAAATAATGACAGCTTACACTCTTCATTTCCAGTACTTACACTCTAGTTTCTCTGTCTCTTTGTGCCAGATACCATTTCTACTTTAAATGTTGGCTCCTCCTGGTCTTATTCATGATTTGAATTGGAGAACTTCTAATGTGTCCTCCATTTAATGTGCTACTTCTGGAAGATCCTTATCACATTAAGGACATTTCCTTATACTGTTCTTAATAAGAATCAAGAATGGGTGCCATCCTCAACATGTGGCTTTCTTGTCTAAGAAGCTGGCTGTTCCACATCTCTCTAGCTGAAGTCAGGGAAAAGGGGAGACAATCTGGGGAGCACATACTCAGTCCTTTGTGGATAAGACCCCGGAGTGGCAAACATCATCTCCATTCACATCTCAGCGGCCAAATACTAATCACATGGCCACATCTAGCCGCAGGGGAGTCGAGGGATTAACACTTTTCACTGGTCAGCCTGTGCCTAGCTAACACACTAAGATTATAGGTGAGAAAGAGACCAGATATTAAAGGACAGCTAGCTACACAAGAGGATCACATGCTTTGTTCCTTTCCTTCGTTAAGCATTAATGTATTTTCTAATGTTAAATCACCCTCACATTCCTTAAATAAATTCCACTTGGTCATGAAGATTCTTTTACTGTATTTTTAGATTCTATTTGTGAATGCTTTATGATTTTTACATCTGTGTTTATTAAAAGCTTTTTTTACATTTATATGATACTTTGCAGTTTTTAAGATCAGTTTACATACATTATGTCACAAGAACAGATGATAATCAGGAGCTGACTATAAAAAAAAAAACAGATATTAAGTAAATAAATAGAAAATATCTCCAAAGGGAATACTGCGGCCTTTTCTTATTATTGCCTAAATTCTAAAAGGCCCTCTGTAGAGGATACAGAGAATTGGAAAAGGATTTTTTTTTATCACATGGACCTGGGAGAGATGTCATCACCCTCCGAGCTGCACAGGGAGGAACAGGGCTGACGCTCTGAAAAATGCCTAACAGTCTGTTGGTGTCCTAGACATTGTCTTAATGCAGTGTTTAAACAACCTGGTTTTGAATTTATAAGTCAAGGATTTTCTGGTTATTAAACATTTTTTTAGATTCCTGCACTTTTGTCTTGATCCTTTACTATCTGCATATACCAAATTAGATAATGGCAATTGAGCTCTCTCCTGGGAAAGGGAGCGCTAAAAATACAGTGTTCCTGCTGCTTGGCCGCTAGGTCCTACGTGCGCTGGGCACACACTGTCTCGCGCGGCCGAAGAGCTTTTCCAGAATACACCATAATTATATAATAGCTATCACTCAGAAGTATAAAGTGCCTTTGGGAGGAAAATAAATGGTCGGCTGACATAATTTTGCAAGAAAGGCACTCAATATTAGAGCGACTAGGAATCACGGTAAACACAGAATTTCCCAAATAGCAGGCAGAGCCTCTGTAGATTTTACCCCCACAAAATTGGCTACCTGCTAACTTCTCTTCCCCTGAGTCTCAGAGCCTCCCGTGTGTCCTAGATTAGATACACAGGGCAGCGTGTAACTTTGAGATCGCTTAGGCTTTCAGTGCGTTCTCCCCCTCCTCACCCCTGCTTCTCTCTCTCCCTCCCTCCCACACACCCGCAGAAGCAATTCACTACCATTTACCTGGGGAGAAGAAGCCTGATACTATGGATGCACATTTCAAAATGAAGCAAAGATCAGGGAGTTATCTGATTACTCACCTTGGTGCATATGCCTCGTTTGAACATATGAGACCCTGTGGTAGCTTTTGCCCTGGATTATGTGCATGATAATCAAGACTAATCAGATAATTCATCCAGATCCACTTCACTGTACTGGTTTTGCATAACCTAAGTACCTAAATTCTTAATGACTATTTCTGTTGGGATAAATGCATACCCTTTTTACCACTCATGGTAATCCATAGCCTAAAGCACATGGAGAAATATCCAACAATCCTATCTTTTTTTTTTTTTTAACCATCATCAGCCCTAGAAAGATGAATACATTTAAGGTCTAGATGAATAGAACTCCTCAGCTGCCACTTTCATTGTTTCTCCTTCCAAGTGGCTGTTTTCTATCGTGAAGGTACACCAGTAGTATGAACAACATGGGCAGTGTTAACTAAGAACTTAAGTTTAAATGCTTTAAAATAGTTAATTATACTTTACCCTACAGGAACAGAAAGTGTTTTCTCAGGTCCCTAAAAATGGATGATGAGTGATTTAAAACTTCGTGGATATCCAAAATTTGATTGCCTATTTTTATTTATTTTTTTGTTATATGCAACTAATGAATCATTGAACACTACATCAAAAACTAATGACGTACAACATGTTGGCTAATTGAATTTAAATTTAAAAAATAAAGATTTTATTTATTTATTTATTTATTTATTTATTTATTTATTTATTTATTTATTTATTTATTTATTTGAGAGAGGGAGAGCATGAGCAGGAGGATGGGCAGAGGGACAAGCAGACTCCCCACTGAGTGCAGCACTGGACATGGGGCTTGATCCCAGGACCCTGAGTTCATGACCTAAGCCCAAGTCAGACGCTTAACCCAATGAGCCACCCAGGTGCCCCTAGTTGCCTGTTATTTTGGTTTTTTTTAATCTCTATTTTTTATTTTTTAAATTTTATTTATTTGTTTGAGAGAGAGACAGAGAGTTAGAGCACGAGAGCAGGATGAGGGGCAGAGGGAGAAGCAGACTCCCTGCTGAGCAGGGAGCCCGATGTGGGACTCGATCCCACGACCCTGGGATCATGACCTGAGCCGAAGGCAGACACTTAACTGACTGAGCCACCCAGGGGTCCCTGAATCTCTATTTTTATTTAGGTCTTGTTTCGTTCAGTGTACAGATCCTACAAGTGCTTCAGTAAATGTACCCCTACATGTTTCGTGGTTTTGGATGCTGTTGTAAATGAAATTGAATTTTTAAAGGTTGCCTGTTTTTAAAATGCTGAGCTGGGGTTTGACTCTTCACTGTTAGACTCTATGGTCTTTTACGGATAAGCAGAGAGAAGGAAAATTGTATGGAGGAGAATTAGCAAAGACAGAGTTAGGCCGCCAGAGAATAAAGATGTTAAAAGCTGTACAACTTAAGCAGCCTGCAACGGGTTCAGCAGAAGAAAGGTCAACCTTACTGTAAAACAAAGTCCAAAAGTAGATCCAAACACATCTGAGAGTTTAGGGGGAAAATAAACTGCATCCTGTTTGTCTCCTCTCTGTGCATCACATTGTAAGAGCTCAATAAATATTGTTCTGTTACTAAATCACATTCGGGTTAAGATTTAATGTAAAACATAAAACCGTGTTTTGAGAAGCAATTTTCGATGAGTCTTTCTATCATCTTGAGTGGAGAAGAGCTTTCTAAGCAGAGAATCAAACCCGGAAGCCATAAAGGAATATATTAGTAAAATTTGACCACTAAAAATTGTAAAAACCTATCATGGTGGTCATAGCATCATGTATAGAATTGAATGGTCGGATCACTATGTTATACATCTGAAACTAATACAGCACCGGATGTCCACTGTACTTCAATAAAAATAAATAATAAAAAGGACTGAACTAGAAATGAAAAGTGTAGAATGTGTGCAAGTCTGAGCATACAGAGTCTCATAAATAATCCCAAGATCCCATCCTCAAAAATCTAATTCTAGAGTCCTGAATAGACATGCTTTAAGAATATAAATAAGGAAGTAAATTAAATGAAAAATTATTATTCTACCACTACTTAAAGACCTATAAAAGAGCTACAGCCCTGGGATGAGCCTCCCCAGGCCAAATTAGTCTAGTATACACAGAGATCGTATTTCTGTAGAGACAAAACCTGTCAGTAGCCTTAATCCCTCAAAAAAACCTCAGACTACAAGCAGCCATTAGCCAAAGTAAACATGAAAAGAGAAGGAGCGGGCGCCTGCGTGGCTCAGTTGGTTAAGCGACTGCCTTCGGCTCAGGTCATGATCCTGGAGTCCCTGGATCGAGTCCCGCATCAGGCTCCCTGCTCGGCGGGGTGCCTGCTTCTCCCTCTGACCCTCCCCCCTCTCATGTGCTCTCTCTCTCTCATTCTCTCTGTCTCAAATAAATAAATAAAATCTTTAAAAAAATAAAAAAAGAGAAGGAGCATCAGAATTGTCAGTAAATTCTGCAAAATTGAAATTCAAGCCATCAGTTTCAGTAATTCCCAGAAATAAGAGCCAAATCTAAATACTCTATGGCTTTGTGATTTTACAATTGGGCCAATACAAAAGTTTCGGAAATTTTTAAAAATATGTAATTGATGTAGTGCACACATACACCTTGGTATGTAGTTAGCTTTTATTTTTTTTTAATTTTTTTTAAAGATTTTATTTATTTATTTGAGAGAGAGAATGAGATAGAGAGAGAGAGCATGAGAGGGGGGAAGGGTCAGAGGGAGAAGCAGACCCCCCGCTGAGCAGGGAGCCCAATGTGGGACTCGATCCCGGGACTCCAGGATCATGACCTGAGCCGAAGGCAGTCGCTTAACCAACTGAGCCACCCAGGCGCCCCTGTAGTTAGCTTTTAAAGTATTTATTCAGTGAAATACTAGCAAGGAATTTAGGATTGAAAACTTGCATAGAGATCAAGGTCAAGTGAAAGCCCTAAGTAGCCTCTAAGAGCTTGCATCTCTCTGAGCAAATGTAATCTGGTAGTTCCATCCAGCTGACTGACCTCAGCACATGAATGAGGCCAGTTTGAAGCAGCTATAGCCGTGTTTAATTTTGCCTTGTATCTGCAACATCCTAATTGCAAATTTGCTCCCTTTAATTTGCAGTGACCCCAGGTGATGGGCTATTTCCATATGGAAGTAGGGCTCACGAAGAGCTTTGTGGGCATGAATTGGGGTGATACCAGAGGACCTACCCTGGTGAAACTGAAATCTGTATTCTAGTTCAAGTATCAGCCACGGTGGCATATTGAGTTGGTCATTTTGGAGCTGGTATCATATCCTTACTAAAGACTCCCTGTAGAGACTGTGCCTCCTCTGGTGTCATAAAGAATAGGGACAATGACCCAAGGTAACTCAGACCCCCCCAAAATTTCTACTTTGGCTGCACACTGTCCAATAATGGGCATGGGGGTAGGAATATTTGAAAGTTGAAGTAAAACCATTTTGAAATTATTCAGTCTCCATCTTCTCTCTTTGCTGAGTATGAGGAGACCCAAGCTGTTTGCACTGAACTAGATAAAATAAGCAGGAAATAGTTCTGAGGCCTATGATATTAATGTTTACAAATAATTAGAGCTTGTCAAGAAACCCATTTGGGGTTACTTTGGGTACTCAATGTAGGAGAAAATTGCCTTAGAAATGATAGAGATCTGTATTTAAGGATTCCTAGTGTTGTGAGGGGGAAGGAAGGTTCGCAGATGGCTGGCACAGAATTGGACATCTTATGCTTCTCCCACGGGGTAGAAGGTGCCACCTCCCCTCCTAGGGGGTCTGTGAAGTGCCCCCAGAGAAATGTAAACTGTGCTAGGTGGGAAGGGTCATGAATTCAATTTGGGTTCTTTTCTCATATACAAGGTAGCTGAAGGAGGTTGAGCATTTGACTCGGTTTCTGGCTGTTCTATCTTAGAATTAGAGCTGGCTATTAGGTCTGGCATAGAACTGTCGAAAGTAGGGTCATTATTTGGCTATGCCTCACTTTGTCTAGACATTTCACTATGACTTTCTGCCTCTCTCTCTTCTCCCCTTATCCTTGTTACCCCCTCCTTGCCCCGTCACAACAGGTGTAGAAGACATTGTGGCAATAATGATTCCTGAGCCAAAAGGAAAGGAGATAGTAAGCCTGCTCGAAAGGAACATCACGGTGACCATGTACATCACCATTGGAACCCGGAACTTGCAGAAATACGTGAGCCGCACTTCGGTTGTGTTTGTCTCCATCTCTTTCATCGTCCTGATGATCATATCCCTCGCATGGCTGGTCTTTTATTATATCCAGAGGTTTCGATATGCAAATGCCAGGGACAGGAACCAGGTGAGTATCAAAAAGTTTTTTAAAAATTAAAAATTATTATAAAAGGAATACATATTGGGGTGCCTGTGTGGCTCAGTTAGTTAAGCGTCTGCCTTTGGCTCAGGACATGATCCTGGGGTCCTGGGATTGAGCCCCTTGTTGGGCTCCCTGCTCAGCGGGGAGCCTGCTTCTCCCTCTCCCTCTGCCCACCCCCCAAGAGAGCTTGTGCTCTCTTGCTCAGTCTCTCTCTCTGTCAAATAAATAAATAAAATCTTTTAAAAAAAAAGTAATATATATATAAGCTTTGGAAATCACAGAAAATACCAAGATAAAACCAAAATTACCTGTTAACCTCCCACCCAAGGTAAACATTTTTACCATTTGCCATATAGTTTTTCAGCTCTTTTCCAAATACACGTTTTGATGTTTTACTAGTATTGTTCTGCGACATGAGGTGCTTTGTCCCACATTCCTATTGCTCATTTTGTGGACAGTTATTTATTTAGGCACGTAATAAAGGGAGAAAGAGGAGTGAGCTGAGACTGCTAATGTGGCAACATTGTGTGGGAAGAGCCAGGATTTTCTGGTGAGAATGGAAGAAGAAAAGGAGATAAGAAATAAAAGCTGTTTTAAAAAGCAATTAATTTGGGGACAGATAATATATACATATGGTATAAAATGCAAAAGGTATAAAATGGTATGCAGTTAAAAGTAATTGCCTTCCTGTGTCTGTCTCTCAGTTACCCAGCCATCTTCCTGGAATATCTTCTCTTCCAGGGATATTTTATGTGCTCACAAACACACATTTTTAAACAAATGATAGCACTCTTAACTCTGTACCCTTATTTCTCACTTCTTGGAATTATTCATCTCCACACCCAATCTAAGCTGCCTTCTCATTTTTAATGACTGTATAACATTTCATTTCCTCCATATTTCACATTTATCAAACCAGTTTCTCTTACCAACATGTTTTCTCTTACAAAAAAAAAAACAAAAAAATGTACATGTGATACTGAGCACATTTGTGAGTATACCTCTAAGGCAAATTCTGGAAGTTTAATAGGTAGAGCAAAGGTGTGTGTGTGTGTGTATATATTAAAAATATATACATATAAATAATGTATATATGTATATATTAAATATATATGTAAATATATAGCAAATTAATATATTAATTTAATTATTAAATTTATTTTTATATATTTATATATTTTCCATGTAAATATGAATATAATATGTATTTATAAATAAATATAAAATATAAGTATATTTATAATAAATATAAATATTTATAAATTTATTAATTTAATTATTGAATATATTTAATATATACATATAAATAATGTATATATTAAATTATAATAGATACTGCCTGAAGTCTGCCAAAAAGGTTGAATTAATTTTTACATTAAGTAACGGTATACTATTTATACTAATGTAAATAACATTAGTATGATACTACTTAAACAGTATAAGGACAGTAATTACTAATAATACTGTTTTCCCACATCCTTAGCAAAAGAATGTTAGAGCTTTTTGTTGCATGCAATTTGATGTTAAAAGTGGTACCATAGGGCGCCTGGGTGGCTCAGTTGGTTAAGCGACTGCCTTCAGCTCAGGTCATGATCCTGGAGTCCCTGGATCGAGTCCCGCATCGGGCTCCCTGCTCGGCAGGGAGTCTGCTTCTCCCTCTGACCCTCCCCCCTCTCATGTACTCGCTCTCTCTCATTCTCTCTCTCTCAAATAAATAAATAAAATCTTTAAAAAAAAAAGTGGTACCATGTTTTTCTTAGCACAAATAATGTTGGACATCTTTTCAAGTAAAATAGAAAAAATGAATTTTTTTCTCGGATACCTGCTTATATTATTTGACCACTTTTCAGTTGAGTTGTTGGTCATTTTCTTACTGATATGTTAAGTGAAAGAAATTGAAGAGAAGGCTATTAGTCAAAGGAGTTAACCGACATAAGATTTAATTTATCTTCCCAATTTGTCATTGCCTTTGATTTATCTGTGGTGCTTTTTGCCATGCAGAGATTTGGGGGTTTTACATAACTGAATTTATCTTTTTATATAGCTCTTGAGTTTTGTATAATAAAATTGTCTACAGGCCAAGACTATAGAAAAACATTCTCTCATATTTCCATCCACTACTTTTTATTTCACTTTTATGATTAAGTCATCAATCTACAGAGAATTTATCTCAGTGTAAAAAATCAAATAGAGAGCCAACATTATTTTATTTGAGATGGCCTACCTACCAGGTTTTATAACTGGTATTTATTCAATAATTAATCATCCCCCCCCATATGCAGTATCCCCATTCGGCAGACACTAAATACCCATATGTAGGGTGCCTGGGTTGCTCAGTCGTTAAGCATCTGCCTTCAGCTCAGGTCATGATCCCAGGATCCTGGGATTGAGTCCCATGTCGGGCTCCCTGCTCTGCAGGGAGTCAGATTCTCCCTCTGCCCCTCCCCCCATTCATTCTCTCAATCTCTCGCTCACTTGCTCTCTCAAATAAATAAAACTCTTTAAGAAAATAAATAAATAAATATCCATATGTATTTGGTTCTATTTCTCTGCCCTTGAAACTGTACCATAATCTATTCATACTCCAGTACATATTATTTTGAGTACTTTGGCACTATAATATTGTCTCATATCTGTTCCTACTAATCTTCCTTTATTGCTCTACCTTCACTTTTTACATCTATTTTTATATAAATTTAGAATCACTTTTATCTGTTTTTTAAGTTTATAGAATAATTTATAACCTTATGTTGTTGAATTTTACTTAGTATATGTTTGCCCTTTATTCAACAATTCTTTCGGTCCCCTACTAACATTTTTAAATATTCTTATTTAATCATGCACATTTTTTGTGTTTATTCCTAAGTATTTAATAATTGTGTTGCTATTATAAATGAAATACTCTTTTTCATATAGGAAGGATTTTGATTTTTGTATTTTTATTTTGTACATTATTATAATTTACATATTTTATAGTTTATATATTTTATAATTTGTAATAATTTTGTAATGATTATAACATGCCTTAGTATTACCTTAATACTAATGGTAATACTAACTAGTATTATATGCAGGCATGTTCTAAGAGTTCTGTATATATTTGAATACTTAATAGTCTTAACAACCCTTTGGTAGGATTTTATTGTCCCCATTTTACAGAGGAAACAAAAGAATTAAATAGGTTGCTCAGTGTTGCACAGCTAGTTACTAATAGAGCCAGTGATTGAACCAACAGCAGGGCTTTAGAGTCTATGCTCTTAACCACTACATTGAAGTATTTGTGATTGTTTTTATATTAGTTTATCAGGATTACAGTAATAATATGCACAGTTAGTGATCATTTACTTCTTTCAAAATTTTAAACCTATATATATATATAGGTTTAAATATAATTTAACCTATATTAACCTATATATATATAGGTTTAAATATAATTTTAAACCTATATATATATATATTCCTCTTCATTAAGCATTTAATGGGAACATCCTGAGTTTAATTGGATTTTTTAAATCATTTTTGCATTTTATTATTTTCCCATATAGTTTTCTAGGTCGAGATACATTATTTTCTTGTGTTATGTAAATGAGGGTTAGTCTTATTTCATTCAGAGTTTTTAATCAGGAATGGAGGTTTAATTTTAACAAATGCCTTTTCAACAGCTGTGGTCTGAGTTTTTTCTCTTGATCTGTTAATAGGAGTGTATTATATTAATGAATTTCTCAATATTAGACCATCCTAAATCTTCCATACATACTATTCTTCTAACACATGCTACATTGTATTTGTATTTTTTTTACCCTGATATTCATATGTGAAATTCATCCATAGTTTACATTTTTATCATGTTGAGGTAACAGTTATATTGGCTTTTTTAAGGAATTTGCAAATTTTCCTCCATTTTTGTAGTCCTCCATTTTTTGTAGTCTGCAATGTCCAACACGATAGCCACTAGCCATGTGTAACCATTCAAATTTAAATTAGTTGTAATAAAATAAAATTTAAAATTCTGTTTCTCAGTTACACTACCTACATTTCGAATGTCCTGTATATGTACTGCCATTTGGTAGCCACTCCCATCATCATGGAAAGTTCTATTGGATAGCCCAGCTCAAGAGCATTTTAAATAGGACTGGAATTAGCTGATTCTTAAAGTATTAGTACAAACTTTCTGCAAGCCAGTGAAGTCTGAGTTGTTGTTTAAGAGGACAACTCTTTGATTTTTCCTATTTTATGGCAATTGGTTTGTTTAAATTTGCTATAGCTTCTGGAACAATTTCTAAAAACATTTGTTACTGCTTCTTTTCTGATTCTCAAAATGATACATGCTCGGTCTAATAAATTTGGCATTCAAAAAAAAAATACTAAAAGAGAAGACAAATCACCCATTACCCCATGGAATAGTTAACAGTTGAGTATCTTACCTTTTAGGTTTTGTAACCACCTAAATATATATTCTGTAAATTGTCATTGCGTATGTGTCTATGTATGAGACACAAATACGCATGTAAGTTTTGTGTTCTATTTTTCAATTAATTGCTGAGCATTTTCCCCTGTCATTAAAAATCTCTAAAACATGATTTTTAGTGGTTATGCAGTAGTCCAATTCCACCACTTACCAAACATGGGCAAGTTACTTAATCTCTTCATGCTTTGGTTTTCTGAACTTAATGCAAATATACCTTCCTCTTATTGTTATAGTAAAAATTATATGAGTTAATGTATATTATTTTTCAGAGTCTCTGAACATGATGCTAATCACTTTTTAAGCTTTCAATGAATAGTACCCATTATTACTATCATGTAGATTCCTTGATGACTACTTAAAAATCCACATTACCACTTTTATTGAATCTTCTGGGATTTAAGTGAACACTTACTACCAGGTAGACACAAAGCAGTGAAAATATAGAACTAATATGTTCAGTTTCACTGGTTGCTAAAGTTTATATATATAAAGAAATTACACATACATAAATCAGTTATTGCTAGGATACCTAGCTAATTTGATATTGATAAATAAAAATGGTAACCCTGTATTTTTGAGTCTATAGATAGTCCACATCATCATAAGGCAATTGAGTCGAGCATGAAATTTTAAGCTTGAATGTATTAGTTGATTACTTATTTCAGTCATCAGTTCACTCTGTGCAGGCAGATCGAGTTTGCATGTCTCTAGGCATATGCATACTCAGTGATTTATGTGAAAAGCTAATTGGAAGTGGATGGTATGGAAGTGGTTCATAGGGTTTCAGTTTTTACTCTGCTCCCATTTTATTAACTTTCCTCAAATTGCAAGATGTTACCCTCAGGGTCACTCAGTGAATTGGGATCATGTTAAAAGTTAGCACTGTTTCCTGATCAAAATAGGCACTGTACTATGGCCCTTTGATGGATGGAATAAGAACATATAATTTCCTTTAGAAAAAAATTTCTCCTTTGATGGAAAGTGCTCCATTCCATTCAATAGAGAGCTTCAGCTGGGCAAGCTATAGCTATAATAAGCCTCAGGTTAACATAAGTCATATTTTTAAGTCATTTATTTTTATTAAAGCATTACTGGCCGTTCAGAAAGATTGACTCTCAGGTTAGAAGTAGGCTCACAGCCTAAAATGGAATATCAAAAGCCTTAATGTTGCATTAGTGAAGTATCCAGCCATTCAGGTATGTGCAAGAGAGACTGAACTGGAATTAGGCACACGAGCTCTCCAATCTCTGCTTGGCTTTGTGCAGATCACAGTTGAAGGAAAGTCACCATCATCTTACATGATCACTAGCCCTCATGTCTTACTGTACCTGGAGAAGATCATTTCACTGCAGTTTCCCATGGAGGAAGATTTGCTAGATAATCTTTACGTTAGTAGCCTCACACCCCAGGGTCTTTTAGATGGTGACATGGAGAATAAGGGTACAACTGAAAGTGGAGAGATTTGGCTGGTGTGCCACATTTCCTAACGCAGTTAACCAAGATAAATCTAGTGCAAGGTAATTGTCACAGATACCAGCTTTGGAGTTAGACAGGTCTGGATTCCAGTCTGTGCTCTGGTGATTCCTGGTTGTGTGAGTTTCAACAGGTTAGGTCCTTTGCCTTTCTCTTCTGTCCTTCCTCACGTGTAAAGTGAGACTGATCATGTGTCAGCCCCATCCAAAAGGTATCAAATGAGAAAATATGTGTGACGTATTAGACAGTTGTTAGCTGGATCACCTTTAATAGATAAGGCAATTCTTAGAAAATAGTATCCCCCCCCCCCAAATTTAAATAGCTCAATTCTATAACTCACAAAGACTGGGTTTTTAGCTCAGATGACACAGTTTGAAACAAAATGGGATCTTTTTTCCATCTTTTCTCCAGAGTTATGGGAAAAGGAAGGCATATAAATAGACTACAGAGTAAGAATCTGACTTTCTTGGGGGATAATTTCCCATGTAGCAGTTTTTAATTAACAATAATAGTGTATGCACACAGGTTTTTTAATAAAGCAAAATAAAGGGTGTGTATTTAAAAGTAAATTTCTTCCCACCTCAGACTCCCTTTATCAACCTCCCTTCCTCCAACTCTCCTCACAGGCAGCAACTCTTTTTTTTTCTTATGTTAATCATCATACATTACATCATTAGTTTTTGATGTAGTGTTCCATGATTCATTGTTTGCGTATAAGCTGTCATCATCAAGACAGTATGGTACTGGCACAAAAACAGACACATAGATCAATGGAACAGAATAGAGAGCCCAGAAATGGACCCTCAATCAACTCTGTGGTCAACTAATCTTCGACAGGCAGCAACTCTTAACACTTCCCTTTCAAGTCTTCCAGAAGTTTCTGTGCTAGATATAAGAAAAGTTGTTTTCCACATTTGTTACATATACAAGGACTCTGCCTTTACATAGCTTGCATTGTAGTGGTATCAACAAGCAATACACATGAAAACAGATAGAAACCCACTCAGAGGCTAGTCCAGCAGTCAGATGACAGGTGATGGATTTGGACCAGAATAAGCGAGAAGTCAAAAGGAATCCGATTAGGACGGTATTTTAAAATCCTATGGGTTAAATGTAGACTATAAAGACTATATCCTAGTTTATACCTGTTGTACCAACCTAATTATTAATAACTCCCCGTTTTGCTCTCAAGAGTGATAGTTTGGATAATAAATTATAGGTTTACCATATGTGTGAGAGAAAGAGAAAAATCAAGGATGCAATTAGGTCAGTTTTCATGGCATGAGCTGAAATGGGAAAGACAGAAGAAGAGATCCTGAGGGGCTGGGAACTCCAAATTCGGGTTTGGAGATGTTACATTTAAGAAGCCTATTCTATCTACCAGATACTTAACACATATGCCAAGTATTTTGACATGCAAGTCTGGATGTCAGGAGAGAAGAAGAGCTGGAGATAGAAATATGGGAGCCATCAGAACATAGATGCCATTTAAATGGCCAGGACAGGAGGAACTGCCCTGGAGAGTAAGCATCCAGGAGAAGAGATCTGAAGACAGTTTGATATATGCTAATGTGGCCTCAGGCCCCACTCTCTCTCCCTCTAGCATATTATTTTATGTATTTGTTTTATTTTCTCTCCAGTTCACATCACTATTTAAAGCCATTCCCTCCTTGCCTCACCACCTCACTTTCCTGTGCATGCAGGCACCCAGAAGGGGAAGGTAAGCGAGGAGGCTGGTTTGCAGAGACCAACCACAGCCTCGTGCTCCATCTGGATCCACTGCTTCTCTGCTCAGGGTCCACAGGTCTGCAAGGACCTTCTTCACTCGTGATGCTTATCTTTTGTACAGCCCTGTCCTCTTTCAGTCCAGCATCCTTTGAGGACCCCGGTCTGTCCACCGGCCTATGTGTGTCTGAGTCCAGTGACTAATTGTTTCTGCAGAACTGAAGGAGGTGGCCATTCACATCTCCTGATTCCCATTTCTGAACAAGCCCTGTGATGTGTAAGAGGCTGTTGAAGCAGCCCATATGGGTTAGGACGCAGGTCATCACAGAGCACACAGAGGACCTCGAGCGGTCTGCTTTTCATAATGTCACATTCCAACCCACTGGAGCCTCATCTCTGATGAATCCCAGAATGCTCTGTTGCATAATCAGACATAAACCCAAACATAAATGTGACTCTCCCAGGCAGTTTAGGTGAGGATCTAGAGTACTGTCAAATCTGGGTTATCTTTCAGGAGCTGGGACCACTTAAAAGCAAATAGAGTTTGTTCTGATCTATAAATCTAGATATACATATACTGCTTCTTAACAACTCTATGATGAAGGCACTGTATCACTCCACTCTCTAGGTGAGGAAACAGAGAAGGTCAACAATTGCCCAAGGACACACAGCTTGGCAGTTTTAAAGCTGGGATCTTTAACATCTTTGAAATGCTCTGTCCTGAAATGTCTTTGGCACCTGCTGGTCTCCTCCTGGAGAAGCCATTCTTCTCTGGCTCACAGAATAAGCACCAGAAAAGTGCTCACTATTGTTGATTATCATTGTAGATGTAGCTGTATTCAGGACTCCTGGAAAAAAGACATCTCCCCTCTTGCACAGGACCCGAAAATGAGAATGGTGGGAAGCCTGCTGTTCCTTTTAGACCTTTTTCCAGGGACTGTGAGAAATCCCTAAGAACAGCTGATAGTTCACATTTCTCCAGGTTCACTCCTGCCTCTCTGGCAGCTCAACACTGCACCTGCCACACGCAGATTTTACACATCCATTTAAATCTCCCATGTGTGAAAGGAACTCACTGACATTAAAAGCATTACCAACATTTATGGCAAATGCAAAAGGTGAATTTCTTTGATAGAGAATGTGTTCCTGTGATGAACAAAAGCTCCACAAAAGATGTTAAGATAATACTCGATCTAAGGAGGGTAGGTGGTGTTTGGGGGAGACCACTGTAAGGGTAAGCACATTAAACAATCAGATATGATTTTATTTTGCCTGTAAATTTAGGAAAAAACAAACCTGCTAAAAATCAGTCCTGGGAAGGCAAGTGTGTAGAGGGCTCTGTACTTATGGTTGGGGGCTTCATAAATTGGTATAATCCTTCCTGAGGATGGTTTAGCCGTCTGATTGAATTTGCTCTATTATGCTTAAATATAAATTTTGAATAAATAGTATGTTCTCATGGTTCAAAATACAAGGAGTATAAAAAAGTTATGCACTAAAAATTCTCCTTCCCACCCTTCTCCTCCAGAAACCCAGATACCCACGGTAGTGATTTCTGGTGCATTCAACGATATTTTTTTGAACGTACACAAATATGTACATGTCCTTTTCATCCTTTCTTATGCAAAGTATAGCGTATGATAATTTGGAGTGTTAGGTTTTTTGCATCTTAGAGATTTTCCCATGCCATTTCATAAAGAGCTCTCTCTTTTTATGGCTGAATATTAGTCCATTGCATGGTGTTATGGGTTGTATCATGTCCCCTTGAAAATTCATATGTTGAAGCCCTAACCCTGAGTACCTCAGAATGTGGCCTTATTTGGAAATGGGTTATTGCAGGCATCATTATTTAAGATGAGGTCATTTTGGAGTAGGTTGGGATCCTGATCCAATATGACTGGTTTCCTTATAAAAGGGGGAAATTTGGACACAGACATGCATACAGGAATGCTGTATGCAGATGAAGGCAGAGATGAGACGATACATATACAAACCAAGGAATGCCAAGGATCGCCAGCAAACCGCTAGAAGCTAGGCAAGAAGCATGGAACAAATTCTCCCTCACCACCCTCAGAAGGAACCAACCCCGCGGACCCCTTGATCTTGGACTTCTAGCCTCCAAAACTTTGAGACAATAAATTTCTGTTATTGAAACCAAATAATAATAATAATAAGTAGGTAGGGTTTGAGTCTAACTGTGATTTTAGAGCAAAGTAGAATCAGGATCTTGAGCAGAGCAGGACCATGAGGCAGGAGGACAATCCAATGTAGGAAGTGAAGAGAAGCATTGGAAGTCAGGAACCAGATCTGAACAATAAAGATAGGAACAGTGGCTAAGCTAGCTAGAGCAAAGAAAGCCAGGCCAGGAGAGGAAGCTGAGGGAGGGGGTGCTGAGGAAAGGACTCACCTGCAGAAGGAAGCAGGCCACTGGTAAAAGCACCAGGATGGTATGAGAAGGGAAGATGCAAGCCACAACCTACTTTTCAGTGATAGAAAGGTCCTATAATGATTAGGAAAAACATTTTAGTGGCCATTTGACACACGGCGGGGTGACTTCTAAATACTGTGACACATTCTCTTTCTCTCTTCACAAGTCTTCATGATGCCCCTGGATGAGTACTTTAAGAAAATAGCCCACTGATGGCAGCAGGGTGGGCTTCTCGATGCATAGCCTGGACACCTCTCACCCTGTGAACCCCCATTCCCAGAAGGCTGTGGAGGAGAAAGTACAGTTGTAGGAATTGGGAGGAAGAAGACACCTGGCCATGATTCTACTCATGCAGTTGAGAATGCTGACCACCTGACCCCAGAATCATAGTTTTTAGAACTTAAAGGGATATTAGGTATAATGAATTTGAGAGAGAGAAATGTTAAATGATTTTTTTTAAGATTTTATTTATTTGTCAGAGAGAGCACAAGAAGGGGGAGTGGCAGGCAGAGGGAGAGGGAGAAGCAGGCTCCCTGAACCGGGACTCGATCCCAGGACCCTGGGATCATGACCTGAGGTGAATGCAGATGCTTAACTGACTGAGCCACCCAGGCATCCCAGGTGATTTTTTTTTTTTCATGGAGATGCAACGAGGTTGGTGATTTCAAGTCAGAGTAGTTTCCACAAGACCAAACGACCTCCACAGTACTGAGATACTGAGGAGACTTGACCCACAGGGAGGTTGCCAGCCCCACCTCCATCATAGCAGTAAACAGAAGGACTCCTCACCTTTCTACTATTTGAACATTGGTCCTTTTTGGCATTAGAAGTAAGGATTGATTAAGTCCTTTCTACTGTGTAGTTTAAGATTCTCTACCTCAGCGGGCTTCACAGAGGATACTAAGGATTCATCTTCATTCTACCCAACTAATGACCTCCCAACTTGTAACTTCTTGAACTCTGAGGTGGGAGGGCTGGATCCTTAACAGACTCCTGATCCTGAACACCACTGTGCAGTATGGGCTGTCTCCACCTCCCCACCAGGAGGTTAAGGTGCCATGTGTCCCTCATGGTGCCATTTTTGCTGCCATGTACTAATTCTTACCCTGCTTGTAGAAACCCTACAGGATGGCAAGGCAGAATCAGCAAGCAGCATTCTCGCCATGGTTGTGGCAGCTGAGCCTGCCTTCTGGTGATGCTCTGGCACATTGTCTCACTGTCTACTAGGACATCCCATCTGGGACACAAAGACCGGGTCTATGGCCTGAAGCCACAGGACTCCCAGTAGATGGCGGCTCTTTCAAATACAGGCAGATAAGAGAAACTAAGCAAGGTTCTTGTTTTTCACAAGCATTATTGCCTTTGAGGCTAATCCAAGGAAACCAGACCTGTCTTATTTTATGTGAGGCCTGGTAATGACATTCAAACACGTTTTCTTGAAAGAGCTACCTCTTTCAAGATGTGAATACCTTTTCCTGTTATTTGCATATACATGGCCCAGGTCCCTTTGATTGCATTTGCACATATCAGTTCTGGAGCTATGTTAGAACAAGAAAAGTAATGGAATGCAAAACAAATTTGAATTTTACAAGGAGAGCAAAAGGGAAGGGAATATGCTGGGTGTCAGCCACCAGGGAGGGGAAGGTCTCCAGGCAGAGATGCTTCTGTCCCCTAAAGAAAAAGGACCAAAATGGTCCCTGATGTTGATCTGGAGAAAGTGTGGAGCCCTCAGGGGGCAGGATGGGGGGGGGGGGGGGGGGGGGGGGACCCCAAAAAATAAAAGTTTTTTTTTTCCCTAGGAGGTTTTCAGGGAGGAAATTGGCCAGGGGTTTGCTTGCCCTTTTTTTTTTTTTTTTTAAGGTAATTCAGATCTGAAAGGATCTTTGATCCCCAGTTCTGTTCTGCATGGATAAATTCCCAAGCTGGTAAAGCCGAAAATGACATTATTTTACATACATCCTTTTACTAATAAGGGAAACTAAGGCCCATGATGTTTAAGTGACCTGGCCAAAGTCACACAGTGAGTGACAGAAATAGGACTAAAAATCGAATCTTCTAACTTCCAAGTCATTCCCTTCTCTTCTATAACAACCTCCCACAAAAAAATAACCCTGATGTTTTTACCTCATGTTGTATGCCTTAAAACACTGCTCCATTAGGTCACCATGGCCGTCAGAATAGTCTAATTCTTTATCCATTTTTCTAGATTTATGGAGCAGTGCCTTACATCATAGAAACTGGACTAGCTGTGCAAAGATTTCTGTCATATCAACCAGGCCTGGAAGGATTATTATGTATTAGAGCAAGGGAGGAAGCTTGTGAGTCACCTGTGGCCATGTGAGGTTCCAGACAATTGGGACCAACTCTGTTTATGCTTATAGTGCCCTTCCTTCACCTAGAACATAAGAGCAGCTAGTTATTTTTCTACTTGGTGGTAATGATAATAATCATGATTATAAAATAAAGCTGTCAGGTAAAAGGAACAAATAAAATACAGGATTATCCAGTCAAGTGAAACAGAAAAACATAAACTTGATTTTGATGCTATTCTTGGCATCCTTATTCCTAGTTTTTTTTTTCTTTCTTTCTTTCTTTTATCAACCTCACTGCATTTCTGTGTTACACACAGAGGGGAAGAAGAAGAAAGTATCTTATTTTTCTCAGTTTCTTAAATATCTAGGAGATAACTATAAGTTTTGGGTTGATTGGAGTATGTTGTTTAACATCTTTGTTGGTGGCTATGTAGGACTTTGTTCTGTTAATAAATAGTTCTGTATTTATTTTCCATATAGCTGTTTATCTTCACTGTTGTCAAGGAACCAGTAATCCTGGTAAATATTTTCTTATACCTGTTCCAATCACATTGGTGGATAAATCTAATTACCAAGATGGTCCCACTCCTGACAATCTTTAGTGAATGGTATGATTGGGTCCAGCTGTGTTAGAGAATCCATAGGAGTGCCCTGGTGATGGGGGAGGAACCCTGCCTAAAACAGACCTGTACAAATGTAGGATGGCCCCTAGGTCTCATTTATACTTGGTACAGTTAAGAAACACAAGACAGAAAGAACCAATTACAAAAGCAGCTACCTTGTTTGGGCCATTTTATTAAGAATGTTGATGTTTTACTCGTTATCTCTTATAGTTTATATTTTAGAAATTCAAAAATACTAGTCTGACAGCCATTGAAAGTAGGACAATTTTTTTTAAATTCAGAAGTCAATATTTCTGTGTGTGATTTTCATGTCACCTAAAAAGAAAAGAGACATGCACATACTAACAAAATTTAACTACCTGCAAATGGCCATAGCATTTTTAAAACTTTATGGTGCTTTGTCCTTCATTTTGTTAATCTAGAACTCCTACAGAAAAAAATCTAGCACTACATGGTTGCATAATTTTCATATATATATATCTCAGAGTTTGATTTTTTATGTATTCTCCAGGAATCAAGAGCATCTGTTCCTCCACTGGCAGGGCAGACTTTCATATCCTCCATCAGCCTCTGCCAAAATGCTATGCTTTTCTTCCTCAAAAGAGGTATATGTGTATTGTCTCTCAATAACATATGGAATGAGGTTTGACGCAAGGAACTCCACAGGAAAAAGAAAGGAAAAGGACTGCCATTATACCATTTTTCAGAATAATTATAGAAAACATGTTTTCCTACCTTTGTGAATCACTTGATATCTTGGGGCTTCCAGGGAGGAAGGCCTCATAGAACCTTGAAGATGTTGAAAAGGACTTGATTATTTCCCTTTTTACTCTCATTTCTCCGTCTGTTAATTTTGCTAATTTGGGAACTCCCAAATGACTTTATCCTCCACTGAACTCCTTAACCTCATCAGCCCTCAGCCACCAGAATGCCAAAAATGGGATTTGTCTGATTCCTTAACCATTACCTCTGCTGTTAGCCATAATCCCTGACACCTTAATGTCCACCTGCTTTCCATTTCCTGAAAAGACACTTTTTTTTCCCTTAAATAAAGGCAGCTTGCATTTTCCTTTAAAAGGGCACGGAAATGGCTTTTTTTGGAAGGGAGAAAGGGGATGTTTTTTAAAAGACACCTCATCTTTATTCAGATATAGCCAAAAGTAAAGTTAAATGCATGGCCAAAATTTAAAGCAATCTTTGAATTTACCTTGCATGCTCACATTTAAGAAGAGCATATTTCATTTGCTAAAAAATTGTTTTAAATAGAGGACTGGAGGGGAAGATGGCAGCAGAGTAGGAGGACTTAGGCTTGCCTCGTCCCATAATTAAAATTAGATAACTATGAGATCATCTTGAATACCCCAGAAATCGATCTAAAGACTGGCAGAACAAACTCCACAACTAAAGGTAGAGAAGAGGCCATATCAAAGACGGTAAGAAGTGTGGAGACACAGTTTGGGAGAGAAATGGATTGCGACCAACATGGTGGGGAGGGAGCCATGGTCAAGGAGAAGGGCAAGAGACAGACTAACACACAGGAGCTCACGGGGAAAATGAATCTCTTGAGCAATTGGCTTGGAAAGCAAGAGGGCCCGAATTTCATGAGTTCTTGCAACCAGCGGGGCTTAAAGCCTGGAGTTTTAAAGGTCAGCGTGCTTGGCTCTGGGGGAGCTTGGAGGACTTGGGGCCACTCTTGGAGAAAAGACAGGGCCAACAGCCTATGGACATATAGCATGGAAGCAGCGATCTAAGGAGGGCCTCGGGCACGCCTTGGGGAGGTTAGTTGTTCATCTCGGAGCATGTCCCAGAAAGGCAGTGTTCAAGGAGAGACACTTCTGGGGACAAAGGAACTGGCAGGCACCATTTCCCTCCCCTGCCCCGCAGCATAAATAATGGCCACGTGCAGGTAGCGGTGCAGCACAGGGACTGGCTCCCTAAGTTGCTTACACCAAGCCCCACCTCCCTGTGCCCTGGCAGAACTGCCCTTCTGAGTCATGCTTGCCTCAATCCCAGTGCATCAGGCCTCCTCCCCCAGAAGCCTGCTCCAAACTCCTGCCAGCACCAGGTCTCCCAAACTGGGAGTTCTGCGAGGCCTTGGTTCTGGGGGCAGCAGTGACAGGTCCCGTTTCACAAGCAGACCAGAGCACACCTACTTAAATTTTGCCACATTCAGGCCAGGAACCAAATACTGCCCACAACAGGCAAAGAGAGCCTCTGCAGACACCTGAACTGAAGGATAAAGAGGTCAGGACACAACAGCAGAGCACACACAGCACACCTGGGAGATACTCCCAGAAGCACCAAGCCCTGGGGAGTAGGACACCACACTACAGGGCACTACAGGACCTCTTCTTCATAAAGCTATTACCCTCAAGAACAGGAGACAGAGCTGACTTTCCTAACACACAGAAAAAGGCACAGTGACTTAGGTAAAATGGGACAACAGAGGAATATGTCCCAAATGCTAGAACAGGACAAGGCCATGGCTGGAGATCTAAGTGAAATGGATGTAAGTAACATGCCTGATGGAGGATTTAAAGCAGTGATCATAAGGACACTCACTGGACTTGAGCAAAGAGTGGAGGACATCAGTGAGACCATTAATACAGGGATAAGAAATAGCAGAGATAAAGGGCTCAATAAACAAAATGAGAAACATGCTTTATGGAATGAACAGCAGGCTGGAAGAAGCAGAGGAACAAATTAATGACCCAGAAGACAAAGTAATAGAAAGTAATCAAGCAGAACAAAAGAGAGAGAAAAGAATTATGCAAAACAAAAATAGACTTAGGGAACTCAGTGATTCCATCAAATGTAATAACATTCATATTAAAGACATACCAGAAAAAGGAGAGAAAAGGGGGCAGAGAATTTATGACGAAATAATAGCTAAAAACTTCTCTAATCTGAGGCAGGAAACAGAGATCTCCTAACAAAATCAACCCAAGGAGGTCCACACCAAGACACACAGTAATTTAAATGGCAAAATATAGTGGTGGAGAAAAAATATTAAAAGCCGCAAGAGAAAAGAAGACAATTACATACAAAGGAAACCCTATAAGGCTATCGGGGTATTTTTCAGCAGAAACTTTCCAAGCCAGAAAGGAGTGGCATAATATATTCAAAGTGCTGAATGCAAAAAACCTGCAGCCAAGAATATTCTATCCAGCAAGTCTATCATTCAGAATAGGAAGAGAGAGAGTTTCCCAGACAAACAAAAACTAAAAGAGATCATGACCACAAAATCAGCTCTGCAAGAAATATTAAAGGGGACTTTTTGAGCAGAAAGGAAAGACCCAAAATAACAGTATGAAGGTAGGAAACACAGAAGCACTAAAAATATTTCTGTAAGCAAATCAGTCAAGGAACTCACAAAATAAAAGGATGAAAAATATGACACCATATACCTAAAACATGGGGAAGAGAAAAGAATGGGTTCAAACTTAAATATCCATCAAATTTAATATAGACTGCTTTATGCAGAGGATGTCATATACAAACCTAATGGTAACCGCAAATCAAAACTAATAAATATGCAAATAATAAAGGGAAAGGAATCCAAATATATCACTAAAGAAAACCAGAAAACCATGAAAGAAAGACAAGAAAGGATCAGAGAAAATCTTCAGAAACAACCACAAAACAAGTAATAAAATGGCAATAAGTACATATCTATCAATAATTACTTTGAATGTAAATGGACTAAGCACTCCAATCAAAAGACATAGGGTTACAGAATATCTAAAAAAGCAAGACCTTATCTGTATGCTGCCTACAAGAGACTCATTTCAGACCCAAAGACACCTAAAGATTGAAAGTGAAGGGATGGAGAAACATTTATCATGCAAATGGATGTCAATAAAAAACTGGAGTAGCAATACTTATATTAGACAAAATAGACTTTAAAGACTGTAACAAGAGACAAGGACACTATATAATAATAATGGACAATCCAACAAGAAGATATAACAGTTGTAATATTTATGCACCCAACACAGGAGCACCCAATACATGAAACAGTTAATAACAAACATGAACTAATCAATAATATAATAATTGTAGGGGACTTTAACACCCCACTTACATCAATGGACAGATCATCTAAACAGAAAATCAACATGGAAACAATGGCTTTGAATAACACGCTGGAACAGATGAATTTCACAGGTATATCCAGGACATTCCATCCTAAAACAGCAGAATACACATTCTTTTCAAGTGTGCATGGAACATACTCCAGAATAGATCACATATTAGGCCACAAAACAAGCCTCAACAAATCCAAAAAGATCAAAGTCATACCACGCATCTTTTCTGGTAAGAGCCTTACGAAACTGGAAGTCAACCATAAGAAAAAATCTGGAAAGATCACAAATACATGGAGGTTATTTAACATGCTACTGAACAATGAATGGATCAACCAGGGAAAAAAAAGACAAAATAAAAAGTATATTGGAAAACAAATGAAAATGAAAACACAACAGTTCAAAAAGCAGTTATAAGAGGGAAGGAGAAGCAAGAAAAATCTCAAACAACCTAACCTTACACCTAAAGGAGCTAGAAAAAGGAAAACAGGGGCACCTGGGTGGCTCAGTTGTTTAAGCATCTGACTCTTGATTTTGGCTCAGGTCATGATCTCATGGGTCGTAAGATCAAGCCCCACACTGGGCTCTGCGCTAAGCAGGGAATCTGCTTGAAAATTCTCTCCCTCTGCCCCTTCCCTCACTCGTGCTCTCTCTCTCTCTAAAATAAATCATTTTTAAAAAAGACGAAAGAAAAACAAAACCTAAAGCCAGCAGAAGGAAGGAAATAATAAAGAGCAGAAATAAATAATATAAAAACTAGAAAAGCAGTAGAAGAGATCAATGAAACCAGGAACTTGTTCTTTGAAAAAATCAATAAAATTGATAAACCTCTAGCCAGACTTATCAGGAAAAAAAGAGAAAGGATCCAAATAAATAAAATCACAAATGAGAGAGGGGAAATAACAACAAACACCACAGAAATACAATTATAAGAGAATATTATGAAAAACTATATGCCAACAAATTGGACATCATTTAACGTCAATGAAGCAGAAAGAAATAGAAAATTTGAACAGACCAATTATCAGCAAAGAAATTGAATCAGTAATCAAAAAACTCCCCCCCAAAATAGAAGTCCAGGACCAGATGGCTTCACATCTGAATTCTACCAAACATTTAAAGAAAAGTTAATACCTATTCTTCTTAAACTATTCCAAAAAAAATAGAAAAGGAAGGAGAACTCTCAAGTTCATTTTATGAAGTCAGCATTACCCTGATACCAAAACCAGATAAAGACACCACACCAAAAAAAAAAAAAAAGAACTACAGGCAAATATCTCTGGTGAACATAGATGCAAAAATCCTCAACAAAATACTAGCAAACTGAATCCAACAATACATTTAAAAAATCATTCCCCATGATCAAGTGGGATTTATTCTCAGGATGCAAGTGTGATTCAGTATTCACAAATCAATCAATGTGATACATCACATCAATAGGAGAAAGAATAAGAATCATATGATCATTTCAGTAAGCAGAAGAGGCATTTGACAAAGTACGAAATCAATTCATGATAAAAACCCTAACAAAGTGGGTCTAGAGGGAACATACCTCAATATAATAAAGGCCATATATGAAAAACACACAACATCCTCCTCAATGGGGAAAAACTGAGAGCCTTTCCCTTAACGTCAGGAACAAGACAAGGATGTCCACTCTCACCACTTTTATTCAACGTTGTACTGGAAGTCCTAGCCACAGCAATCAGACAACAAAAAGAAATAAAAGGCATCCAATTCAGTAAGAAGTAAAACTTTCACTATTTGCAGATGACATGGTACTATATATAGAAAAGCCAAAAGACTCCACCAAAAAACTGCTAGAACTGATAAATGAATTCAGTAAAGTCACAGGATACAAAGTCAATCTATAGAAATCTGTTGCATTTCTGTACAGCAATAATGAAGCAACAGAAAGAAATTAAGGAAACAATCCCATATACAATTGCACCAAAAATAATAAGATAACTAGGAATAAACCTACCCAAAGTGGTGAAAGACCTGTACTCTCAAAACTATGAAAGACTGATGAAGGAAACTGAAGACGACACAAAGAAATGGAAAGACGTTCCATGCTGATGGATTGGAAGAACAAATATTGTTAAAATGTTTATACTACCCAAAGCAATCTACACATTCAGTGCAATCCCTATCAAAATACCAACAGCATTTTCTACAGAGCTAAAACAAATAATCCTTAAATTTGTATGAAACCATGAAAGACCCTGAATAGCCAAAGCAACCTTGAAAATGAAAAGCAAAGCTGGAGGTATCACAATTCCAGGCTTCTAGTTATATTACAAAGCTGTAGTCATCAAGACAGTATGGTACTGGCACAAACAGAGACACACAGATCGATGGAGTAGAACAGAAAACCCAGAAATACACTCCCACAATTATATGATCAATTAATTTTTGACAAGGCAAGAAAGAATATCCAATGAGAAAAAGACCATCTCTTCAAAACCAGACAGCAACATGCAAAAGAATGAAACTGGACCACTTTCTTACACCATCCACAAAGATAAAGATGAATTAAAGACCTAATGTGAGACCTGAAAACATAAAAATCCTAGAAGAGAGCCCAGGCAGTAACTTCTCTGACATCAGCCTTGGCAACTTTTCTCTAGATAGGTCCCGTGAGGCAAGGGAAGCAAAAAGCAGAAACAAACTATTGGAACTACATGAAAATAAAAAGCTTTTGCACAGCAGAGGAAATAGTCAATGAAACTAAAAGGCAACCTATGGAATGGGAGAAGATTCTTGCAAATGACATATCTGATAAAGGGTTAGTATTGAAAATATATAAAGAACTTATAAAACTCAACAGCCAAAAAACAATTCGGTTAAAAATGGGCAGGAAACATGAACAGACATCCTCCAAAGAAGACATCCAGATGTCCACCAGACACATGAAAAGATGCTCATCATCACTGATCATCAGGGAAATGCAAATCAAAACTACAATGAGATACTGTCTCACATCTGTTGGAATGGCTAAAATCAACAACACAAGAAACAACAGATGTTGGTGAGAATGTGGGAAAAAAGGAACCCTCTTGCAGAGTTGGTGGGGATGCAAACTTGGTGCAGCCACTGTGGAAAACAGTATGGAGGTTTCCAAAAAGTTAAAAATAGAGCTACCCTATGCTCCAGGAATCACACTGCTAGGTATTTCTCCAAAGAATACAAAAACACTAATTCAAAGGGATACATGCACCCTGTGTTTATAGCAGCATTATATACAGTAGCCAAGATATGGAAGCAGCCCAAGTGTCCGTGGATAGATGAATGGATAAAGAAGATGGGGTGTATAGATGCAATGGAAATTTATTTAGCCATAAAAAAGGAAATCTTGCCATTTGCAATGACATTGATGGAGCTAGAGAGTATTATGCTCAGTGAAATAAATCAGTCAGATAATGACAGATACCATATGATTTCACTCATATGTGGAACTTAAGAAACAAAATGAGCAAAGGGGAAAAAACGAGAGAACAAACAGATGGTTACCAGAGGGGAGGTTAAGGGGATGGGTGAAGTAGGTGATAGAAATTAAAGAGTGCACTTGCTATGATGAGCACCGGTGATTAAAATAAAAACTTCTTTAAAAAGTGACATTCCTCTTGGGTTGTGTCAAAAAAAAAAAATAGCTACTATATAATGAAGTAACAGAATACTAAGAGATAGTCACGTGAAAAAATGAATATTGAAAGTGTAAGTTAGTATAAGCCACACTACCGATTTTCTAATAAAATTGAGGACGTGTCTCGCTTCACTTTTTTATCCATATCGTTCTTCAGAACCATGTAAGTTGTCTTAAAAATTATTTTAGGCAGTTTTAACAAACTCTTTTCATCTCTCCCCTAAAGCAGTAACGCTATACTATATTTATTAAGGTTGCTCTCCCACTGCAATGGTAATTTTACAAATAGATTGTAAATTCCATGAGAACAGGGGTTATGCCTTATGTTTCATTGTTTTTCCCTTGTAATATCTATCACACAGAATTATGCATAGAAAACAATGTAATCAGTATGGTACATAAAACCTCATTACAGATCAGCGAGTGATTCTGATAATAGGAAACACTAACTCTGAACCCCAGTTAAAGGAAATGTTATTCCCACCAAAAACAATTCCATTCTCTTCATTAGTAGACTTATACTAAAAAAAAAAAACTGTACTCAATTATGTTTTGAATTTCAATAAAAATTTATGAAAAACTTTTAAAAGAAATGTTTTAGATAAAATTAAACTTTGAAAAAATAATTTCTGGTTCACCTCCTTAAGAAATGTTGATCTTCCTTTGAGTATACTCTGTGACCGTTGTTTGAAAATAATATTTGCCACTTAATTGCTCTGCTTTGCCTTGGAAAATAAAAAATAGTTGAAGTGATTCTGTTGGGGACAGATATTATATAATTAAACACAATTGCAGGGCACCTGGGTGGCTCAGTCAGTTAAGTGTCTGCCTTCGGCTCAGGTCATGATCCCCCAGGGGCCTGGGATTGAGTCCCGCATCGGGCTCCCTGCTCAAAGGGGAGCCTGCTTTTCCCTCTCCCTCTGCCAGACGCTCCCCCTGCCTGTGCTCTCTCTCTCTCTCTCTTTCTCTCACTCTCTGTCCAATAAATAAATAAAATCATAAAAAATAAATAAACACAGTTGCAAAAATACCTGAGCTCTTGACTGAAAAACAATCAACATGTGTTTATCTGGGTCCAGATTTCTTATTCTAAACGTAATGTTTTGCAGGTTTGTTGCACTTAATTCCTGGTAACTTACTCTCGGTAGCCCTTTCTCTATTCCTTTTAATTCCCGCTCCAGGCTTCTTCAATGAAAAGCAACTCTTGGTTGAGACTGAGTGGTTTTGCCCAGGCCAAGATCACAGCTTTGCTTATCTTACCACATGTATTGCTTATAGTTTGTCCATTAATTTTCCCGTTAACTGGCTAAATCTCATAGATGGTTTTCCATGCTTTAAAAAAAATCTTTTGGTTTAAAATTTTATTCACTTATCAACCATTTATGGCTTTGCCACTAGATTGTAAGCTAAAAGAACAGGAATTTATGTGTGTTTTTTCACTACCATTTTTCTTAAAAGATTTAAAAATTTTTTTTAAGTATTCTCTTATCCCCAACATGGGGCTCAAATTCACAACCCTGAGATCAAGAGTTGCATGCTCTACCGACTGAGCCAGCCAGACGCCTCCTTTCACCACCATTCTTTCCATAACGCAGAGCTATGCCTGGGACAAAATACGTGATCCAAAATACGTGTGGAATGATTGACTGTCAGTTATCAAAGGCAGCTTTATTCTAGGTGCTGGGACACAATGAGAAGCAAAAATAAACACAGTCTGGCCCTCAGGGAGTTTACATGAAGGAAATTTAACAGAGATCGATCATCAAAACAAATGTCAAATTGTAAATTTTTGACAGTGCTATGAAGCAGAGGGACCAGGTGCCATAAGGTATAGACTAGAAGGATCTTCCCTCTTGGGAGACATGGGGGAAGAGCTCCCTGAAGAAGTGGCCTGAGTTTAGATCAAAGGATGATCACGCAGGAATTAGAGGAAGAGGAGAGGACAGAGAGTTCCATCCTTTTTTAGTTTCATCTCCGTGTTTTTCCCTCTCAATGTCCACCCACCACCATGGTATTTATCATTACAGACTCTCCCTGTTTTTCCTGCAACCTTAGTTTGCTAGCTTCTCATGGACTTCTGCATAAATCTCAAGTGTATGTAGGTCTCCTTTTGGGTGAGAACCAAACTTACGTTTTTGTTAAAATTGCCAGTAATCACTTTAGAAACTAATGACAAAATATCAAAAAGAAAATGAATTAACAAGGAGAATACCTCTCTTCTACTTATTTACTTTAACTGTTGTATGCTCGAGGAAGTGCCATATGATAAATACTTAATAGATTTGGGTTGGTTAGTCGCTTGGCTGGCTGGCTGAATGGCTGGTTAACTGGTTAGCTGGCTGGCCAGGTGTTGGTTGGCTGCTCAGTGATTGGTAGGTTGGCTGGCTAGCTTGGTAGATACTGGTTGGTTGGCTGGTTGGCCAAATGTCAGTTGAGTGCTGGCTGGCTGACTGGAGGATGTTAGTTGGTTGGATGACTGGCCAGTTTGTTGATGAGGTGGTTTAGTGAATAATTAGAGTGGTGGTTTATCTCTGGCTTTCAAGTCAGACTTAATTTTATTCAGATTCTGACTGACCATTCACTGATTATGATCAACGATTTACTTAAGCTCTGTAAGTCTCAGTTCATTCTATAAATTAGTATTTTTTTTTTTCCTCATAGGGTTGTAAGAATAAAAGTGATACTGCATATAAAGTTTTAGCATGGTACGCAGGATATGTTAACCGTTCACTAGGATATGTTCACAATTTTAAAGAAAAGAAAGAAGCTTGAGTGTTGTTCCTAAAGGGAACAAAATTAGTGAAAGGAAGTGATTATTCCGTGTAAATGTTTGTCTCATTTATCATAGCCTTCAAATATGTTTCACTGCTGCAAATACGTGTCTATTACAGGGTCATAGTACACAAACCTAAGAAGGAGCTGCTACATGTAGGAAGCTCAGAAGCACACAAGCAAATGTTGACAGATTAAAACTTAATTCACCACCCTCCCCCGCTCCCCTTCTTCCTGACTGCCCTATCATCACATGACTGCAGGGCTCATTAGGATAGCAACTTTCTCTATCAAAAAAAAAACTTTTAAAGGAGTGCTAATATATTATTTGACATGAGTGACTGGTTACACAGGTGTTTGCTTTATAATTATTTGCTAAGCTGAACATGTATGTTTTATGTATTTTCCTATAGGCACACCCACACTTAAACATACAAAGAGGAGGTGAAATTGGCATGGAAGAATGTGATGGGATAGGATAGTACAGATGAAATAGATAAACCTATGCTAGGTCTATAAAAGCAAAGGAAATTCCTTAAAATTCCATATGGAAAGAAATCTACAAGCAGTAAGCAGTAAACCCTGATTGTGAAAAAGAGAACATGAAATTTATTCCAACTGCTCCAGACTGGCTATCTCCTTGTCACAAATTAAATGGCTAGAGTGGCAAATTACTAAACTTCTGTGTGTGTGCGCTAGTCTGCATAAATGTAATCTGTGCTGGAGTCACTGCAGGGCAGGATTTTTCCAGGCCATTTGCCACTTGCTTAACATTGGGCATGAAGAGCTCCCCTCGATGACAGCGCTTTAATAGACCTCAATTACTAGATCCACTTTGCACAGATATCACAGCCCCATTTCTTCCAGCCATTGTCCTTAACATTCGTGCCACTTGTGCATTTCAGAGATAGCTGCCCCCGGTTTATTAAATGCCATCAGAAACAAAGTCAAGAATTACACATCTGTATTACTAACAAGCAGCTTTTGGTTTTTTTTAGCGCCGACTGGGAGATGCAGCAAAGAAAGCTATCAGCAAGCTCCAGGTCAGAACCATCAAGAAGGGTGACAAGGTAACAGGAGCCTTTTTCTTTTTGGTGAGGGACTATTCAAAAAAGTTGCTGACTTTTCCAGCAGCCAGGGTAGAAGAGAGGGGAGGAAGGGAGAAGGGGAATACGTGAAGATAGTTCGCCTGGGTCTGGTGTTATACCCATCTGTATTAAATATAATTTAAAACAATTTATAAAATGCATACAGTAGGACAACAAAGTAGTTGGAAAGAAAATGTAAGAGACTGAAAGGTAAGTATAGGAAAAATAGATGAAGCTAGGATAAAATTTGTACATAAGTATATTACCTGAAATGTGTAACAAAAATGGATCCCAAACTTAGGTTGGGGCTTTCTAGCAGCCAATGCAATGGAGGAAGAAATATTCAAACAGTATCTGATTACTTCATCCCAGTCCACAAGGTGAAAACAAAATGGTTGCTCCTAGTATTAACAATTTGAGAAAATTTTTCCATAAATCCTTGCAAGGAGGAAAGTGTTATATGTTGTGTGATGTCCTCCACTGATAATTGCAGTAAATACAGGAGGTATATGCAGTCCCTCTGAAATCTGGCATCTACAACCCCAAAGTCATTACAGCACCTTCTTTGCTGGAGAATGAGGACTTAAAGCCAAGAGCAAAGCCTATCTTTTTTTTTTAATCAGGTATAATTAATATAGAGTGTTATATTAGTTTCAAGTGTACAACATAATGACTCAACAATTCTACACATTCCTCAGTACTCATCAAGATAAGTGTATTCCTAATCCCCTTTATCTGTTTCACCCATCCCCCCCCACCCGCTTCCCCTCTGGCAAGCACCAGGTTGTTCTCTGTGTTTAAGAGGCTGGGTTTTTTTTGTTTGTTTCCTTTTTTTTTTCTTTTTTCATTTCTTTCTTAAATTCCACATATGAGTGAAATCATATGGTATTTGTCTTTCTCTGACTGGCTTATTTCACTTAGCATTATACTCTGTAGATCCATCCATGCTATTGCAAATGTCAAGATTTCATTGTTTTATGGCTGAGTAATATTCCATTTTTTATATATATATAATAATATATATGCGAATATATATAAAATAATTTCTTTATATGTATATATGCCACATCTTCCTTATCCATTCATCTATCAGTGGACACTTGGGCTGCTTCCCTATCTTGGCTACTGTAAATAATGCTGCTATAACCACATCAGAAGCAGAAGCATATCTTGAGAAGGAACAACTAAGCAATGCAGTCCAAGGCCTGCAGACCTCTAAAGGTCTTTCTTCTCCCCAGAAGAAATATTAGAGCAGTGGATTGCGGTACATGTACTTGGAGCTCCTTGGGGCATTGTAAGGGATTCACAAGTCTACACGTATACCAGGTGTTGTCTCTAGTCCGAATTCTTGATTTGTTTCACTATGAGCTGCTGTTTTTCAACTATATAAAAATACTATTGAGTTAACTTAGATGAAATTCATTTAAAAGCATTACTAAATTGGGGCGCCTGGGTGGCTCAGTCGTTAAGCATCTGCCTTCGGCTCAGGTCATGATCCTGGGGTCCTGGGTTCGAGCCCCGCATCGGGCTCCCAGCTCAGCGGGAAGCCTGCTTCTCCCTCTCCCACTCCCCCTGCTTGTGTTCCCTCTCTCTCTGTCTCTCTCTCTCTCTCTCTGTCAAATAAATTTTTTTTTAAATCTAAAAAAAAAAAGCGTTACAAATTTAAAGTATATTTTTCATTACTTTTTTCCCCTCAACAGAATATAAAAGAACAGGGACTACCACATAAGGAATATATGTTGGGGTATTGAAAGAGATTGAATAAAAAGTTAAAACCATTGTTCTAGAGTTGTATACATAAGATTCCCAAGGAATTGATAGATTAAGTATCATTCCAACAGTTCTCCATAAATAGTTTTTCTCATCCTTGAGATTTTGATGTCACCTCTTGTTATAATAAATAGCATTCCTAGTAATGGTATATTTAAAAATTGCTTTCTCACAATCATGATAAATATCATTATTAGTAACAATACATTAAAAAATTGTTCCCTCATGAAAACACTTGCAGTGGGACCCAGAAACAAAAAGTGGAGGTGGAAGGAATGGATAATGGGCCCAAATACAGTCAATTATTGATTAAGAAAACTGGCACGTAGACGATTGAAGAAAGCCTTGCTCCAGGCAAGCTCTCCTTGCTTGTTTGCGTATTTACACAAGAGTTGAAGCTACATAAGTCAACTCATCTGTACTTTCTCTGTTGCAGGAGACAGAACCCGATTTTGATAACTGTGCAGTTTGCATTGAAGGGTACAAGCCCAATGACGTTGTGCGGATCTTGCCCTGCCGGTGAGTCACTGGGCCGCCTGCTTTTGAATGGGGTGTGTGTGGAGAGTGCCTGCTGGCCTCACTGGCTCAGACCTGCTTGGCCTCTTGGCCTAGCCCTGCAAGATCAATCTGCCCAAACGTTTCTGGGTTTAGATGGTGAACAATCAAAAAGCTTGCTCTTTTTGTGTAACCTTTCTCCTTGAAAACATGTTTTCTTGTGAAATAAATATTTTTCTGATCTTTTTGTACCAAAGGAAGCATACTGCTATGAACTAGAACCTCGTGATATGGAATTTGATGACGTGACTCCAAGTATGAGTTTTCTTTAACAACAAAATTATGATATTCAGATTCAGTTCTTACCTTCACAAGTGCTGTTTTAACTTAATTAATGAACTCATAAAATTATATCATGATTTGGGGCACCTGGGTGGTTCAGTGGGTTAAACGTCTGACTCTTAATTTTGGCTCAGGTCATGATCTCTGGTGTGAGATCGAGCCCCAAGTTGGGCTCCATGCTGGGGATGTGGAATCTGCTTAAGATTCTTTCTCTTCCGGGGTGCCTGGGTGGCTCAGTCGTTAAGCGTCTGCCTTCGGCTTGGGTCATGATCCCAGGTCCTGGGATCGAGCCCCACATCAGGCTCCCTGCTCAGCTGGAAGCCTGCTTCTCCCTCTCTCACACCCCCTGCTTGTGTTCCCTCTTTCGCTGTGTCTCTGTCAAATAAATAAATAAAATCTTAAAAAAAAAAAATTCTTTCTCTCCCTCTCCCTCTGCCCCTCCACCCCCCCTCTCTCTCCCTCTCTCTCTCTAAAAGAAAAAAATGATATGTTGTGAATAATCATGAAGAGATCAACAGCCAGAATATGGTCAGGAGTGAATGGGAAGCCAAAAGCAAATTCCATTTCCTTTGGGTTTTTTTGGGGGGGGGGGGGGGGGTTGTTATTTTTTTATCAGCAGGAAGGAAATGTGACAGTCACCCCAAAATTTCTAGAATCTAGGGGAGGATGCCAACATGTGTAGTTGGAAACACTTCCCAAGTGATTTTCATATAACCCTAACCTTTCTCCCTAATTGAAATTTACCATTAAGGTATTTGAGTTTTTTAATATAGTTAAAATTAAATAAGTTTAAATACTTCAATAAAATCAGATATTCTAAGTTGCATAAAAGTTGTCTTCCTATAATTGAAAACCTCTTTTTTTAGTGTTGTTGTATCTGTGAAGTATCCTAAAAATAAAAAATTATCCCTTGAAGAAAGGTTCTTCAATCAGAAAGATGAGCTTTAAAAATTCTTAAGGGGCACCTGGGTGGCTCAGTTGGTTAAGCACCCAACGCTTGGTTTTGGTTCAGGTCTGATCTCAGGGTCGGGCTCCACGCTCAGCATGGCTTCTGCTTAGGTTTCTCTCTCCCTCTCCCTCGGCCCTCCCTCCCTAAAATAAATAAATAAAATCTTTTAAAAAATTCCCAAGAGTACTTAATAAAGTAGATAAAATACACAAAGATATAAAGCAATGCACCTTTAAGAACTATTTCTTAAAAATAAGAAAGAAATAAAATATGCCTGTAGAGGGCGCCTGGGTGGCTCAGTCGTCAAGCGTCTGCCTTCGGCTCAGGTCATGATCCCAGGGTCCTGGGATCGAGCCCCACGTCGGGCTCCCTGCTCAGCGGGAGGCCTGCTTCTCCCTCTCCCACTCCCCCTGCTTGTGTTCCTGCTCTCGCTCTCTCTCTCTCTGTCAAATAAATAAATAAAATCTTTAAAAATAAATAAAATAAATAAAATAAAATAAAATATTCCTGTAGAGGAATTAGTTTAATAAACCCAAAATGACAAAGAAGTGTCAAAAAAGGACAGGATACGTGAATAGATGCAGAAACTCCCAAGGGGGATGGATCTTTCTTGAAATGCTTTTAGGCAAATTGATCATCAGGAAACAGCCCTGGGGAAAGTGCACTGTGCTGGCCCCAGCCAAAGCCTTCAACTGAGATTCACTTTCCTTAGGTTCTAGATGCTTGACTAGCTCTAAGACAAAATCATAAATTGGGACACATCAAGACTTGGTGGTTTTCTTCCTATGAGGGAATATATAAATTATTATTTCATTACACTTGGTATTTACTTGGTGACTTCTAGAAACCTGGCAAAGAATCACGGGCAGTGTGTGAGCCACAGAGAGCCTCTCAGGGTAGCGTCTATTATCTCTGCAATATTTTACTAAGGGTTTTATTAACCCTCATAGTTAAAAGCAAGGAACCTGCTTTCCTAGAGACTGTTTAGAGCCCTGTGAGGGTACTACTAATAAAAAATATCCAAAGCAAATTTAAGTTGAATTGCAACTTTTTCCTGAGAATCTAAGTGTAATTAAGAAAATCTGTTTTTAAAACTATATATAGCATTACTTTAGCTCCGTAATCCATACTGTATAAAATAACTTACTCATTTGGAGCTCTGTCATGCATCTATTCCACGTTACTGCATTGAATTACTAGAAGCTGCATAATATCCAAGCAATAGATGTGCCACAATTCAATTTACCATGCCCCTGTTGTGCAACATTTGGCTGGTTTCAGTTCTTAATTATGACAAATTACATTGCTTTAGCAGTGTTTAGATTGTCATGGTGTATTTTTCCAGAACTCTTACAATATAATTTTTGGAAATATTAACCAAGGAAATAGCTTTTTAATATTAAAAACAACAACTTCAGGAACTTTAATTTTATTTATACTATAGCCCTTGCCCTAGGCCAGTTCAGTGTGGCCTAAAACTCTTCCCTTTTTACATTATTATTTGGTTCTCGGCTCATTTCTTGATACTTTTTGCTTCAAGCTTCTTGCTGTCCATCTGCTTTTATTTCCTTATTGTAGGCCCGGCTTTAAATAACAAAATACATTGAGAATTACCAAGCACAACTTAGAGTTATTTCTTATTTGATCTTAGATGAGCCATATCTATACTTACTCTTTGAAGAGCTCATCCATTTTTTTTCCATGCTGACTTTAAAATCGAGATATTTTGATGCCTGTTGCTTGTTTCTGCCAGACAGTTTGCACTAATGGATGTTATCAAACAAATGCACTGGCAGTTGCTTTTTGCTACGTAATTTCTTCTGGGGTATTATTAAGCCCTAGCTCCTATGAACTTTGTAGACTGTCTTTCTCATTATTTCCAGGCTGACTCACCCACAGAATTTTTTGCATCTCCTTGGAGTAGAAACCATTTCAAAAAAAATGATCCCGTTTTTGTCTTCCTTCTTTTATACTCTTTTCTGTGGCCTCCTGACTCCTCACCCGCTGGGTGTATCACTTCTCTATTGTGGCCACTTCAGGTGTCTTTCCAAATCGTTTCAGGATATTCTAGTACCGTGATTTTTTTCAGAATCATTCTCTTGTTTGCCTCTTTCAGAAACCATTGCACAAATTAGGATGAATTAATAAATGATTTCCCCTCTTCCTTTGTCATCATGGCGATTACTAAAGTTAAGTCATGCTCATACACACTTACCGTTTCCCCCTTGCTCTGTCTCCCCCAGGGGCCTTCTCCAGCGCAGGCCGGGGAGGCTCCCCACGCGTGGGGCCAGCTGGGCATGCGCGGCCGCAGCAGTACGCAAAGCACCTCAGGGTCAGACAGCTCTAACTTTTGTGGTTTGGGTCTGATCCTAATACTCCACTGGGTTATTTTCCAAAGAACTTTGGTTTTTGCTTAGAGCATATATATGTCGAAATCTACATGATATGTATTTTAGGGCTGGTTTTGTGAGTCAAGTTTATACTTGCAATTATCATTTTTAGCTACAGAAGATATTTTACTGAAGCATATAATTGAAATTGTATCGTCTTCCCTTGTCCAGAGAGTAAGTTGAGCTCTCAGATTTTTCCAGAGCTTTTATCCTATGGTGATTCTACTGTACTTCAGTGGTTACTCATTTCAGTCTATTTACCTACCCAGTTTCAGAAAGAATATGCCCTCCTTGGGCAGGGCAAAAGTCTTTGTTTGCCATTTAAAAAAAAAGACAATGTATGCATCCATACCCTAGGTGCCTGTAAAATTCTTTCCTTTCTCGGACTGATCCCTACAGCATTATCGCTAATTTAGGAGGATATTAGTGTCTACTACTGTCTTTTCCTTTGACTTTGGGAACTCTTTTATGATGTAGGAAGAATTTTAAATCTCCTTGGTAACAAGCAGACCCTTGTCATAAACGTTTTACTAACTAAATGCTTCATTTGCAACAACAAACATTTATTTTGTAGCAAGTGTGTGCCAGGAATAGTAAGAAGTACCAGAGTTGAAAAGATAAATGGCCTGATCCCTGCTCTAAAGGCAATCAGTCTGGTGTGGGAGAGAGATGGGAATTTAAATAAGTAATCACAACACAGAGTGAGATGTGCAACAACAGAAAATGGATTTTTAAAAACTGGAGGAAGCGATACCAGGCACAAGAAAGGCTCCCCAGAAGAAAGGACATCTTCATATTCTAACAGTGGTTTGCTTTGCCAATCGCATCCTCATTATAGAAAATTTGTATGATGGATAAATATGTAATTATCTACCTAACTCCCCCATGCGGATAACTACTGCTAATATTTTTGTATATTTCCTTGCTTTTATTTGCTATACTTGTTTTTGTAAGTTTGAGATACTACTGTCAACATCATTTATTATCCTGCTCTTTTCACTTAATCTAGAACTAAGTTAGAAATGGTTCTAGATTATTAGTGGCGCATCTTGAGCTTCCTTTGGCCTCTGAGTCCGTAGGCAGATGCTGATCAAGGTCTAAGTTAAATAAACCAACCAAAGCCCCTGGGACGTTGGTGCTTATGTAGAACCTGCTCCTCAGGAGTCAGGACATTTTCGCAAGCCAGGCAGAATTTTCTACTGAGGTTAAACAGGAATGTGTCCTTGCTCCCTTCAGCTTATTACTTAATAATCCACTGATGCGCTGTTCACATTTCAGCATCCCACCCCACTAGAGAAGACAGACAAAAGCAGTGTTTCATACACAACCCCCATGTCAGTATCATCTGGGTGTGTGGAAGTGGCCCCCGGAGGCAGCATGCCCTACTGGCTTCCTGTCATTACAGTTGGATTGCAAATAAAATCCTCTAAAACTCAAGTTATTACCTTCCGTAGATGTGCCTTGCTCCTAAACAAAGTTCCCAGACGACAAATGCCCTCCTGGAGCTACATTTTGTAAACAGTGTTTCCTGGAGGACATTGTAGGAGGCATTGTGACAACTGCCTGTACTTTGACTGAGGTCTTTGTATTTTATGTTTTAGACCAGGGGGTAGTGTTTGGATAAAGAAGCAACTAGTAACACCTGTTCTGAAATAGTTCTGGCTGGGAAGCATTGCACTCGTACTGTTTAGTGTTGGAGCTTCAAGCCAGCTTCCAATGTTTGAAGGCGAGCTATGGCCATGGCCACTCTAAGCAGCCTCTGAGTCAAGGTCAGTGAGTGGTCTGTGGGTCCAGGGCTTGTCAGGTTCCTCATTCTTCACAACAGGATGTCCATTTTGTCCTGAGCAAGGTTATCTGTTCACTTAGATGATTCTGGAGGGGGAAGGGGAAGGGTGGTAAAATATACATAACATAAAATTGGCCTTTTTAACCATTTTTAACTTTACAATTCAGTGGCATGAGGTACATTCACACTGTTGTACAACCACCACCAATATCCTTCTCCAGAACTCATTTTCTCAAAGTAAAACTCTGTGAGCATTAAACACTAACTCCCCATTCCCCTAGTCTGGAGGTTGTGAGTGTGTGTGCATGTTGTGTTTTTAATTTAGCCTTGACTTTTATTAAAAAGAAAATGTCAGTGGAGAAACTTAAGATTTTGATTTAAGCATCTAATTTAAGCTGGCTAACTAAAAATTGGTTTTTACATATTCTTTTTTTTGAATGCAATTAACTAACATGTAATGTATTATTGGTTTCAGAGGTGGAGGTCAGGGATTCATCATCAGCCTTATATAATACCCAGTGCTCATTACATCACGTGCCCTCCTTAATGTCCATCACGCAGTTACCCCATCCTCCCACCCCCCCTCCCCTCCAGCAACCCTCAGTTTGTTTCCTATGATTAAGACTCTCTTATGGTTTGTCTCCTTCTCTGGTTTCATCTTTTTTTTTTTTTTTAATTTTATTATGTTATGTTAGTCACCATACAGTACATCACTGGTTTTTGATATAGTGATCCACGATCCATTGTTTTCGTATAACACCCAGTGCTCCATGCAGTACGTGCCCTCCTTAATACCCATCACCGGGCTCACCAATCCCCCCTCCCCCCTCCCCTCTAGAACCCTGTTTGTTTCTCAGAGTCCATAGTCTCTCATGGTTCATCTCTCCCTCCAATTCCCCCCCCCCCATTTTTCCCTTCCTTCTCCTAATGTCCTCCATGTTATTCCTTATGTTCCACAAATAAGTGAAACCATATGATAATTGACTTTCTCTGCTTGACTTATTTCACTTAGCATGATCTCCTCCAGTCCCAACCATGTTGATGTAAAAGTTGGGTATTCATCTTTTCTGATGGCTGAGTAATATTCCATTGTATGTATGGACCACATCTTCTTTATCCATTCATATGTTGAAGGGCATCTCGGCTCTTTCCACAGTGTGGCTATTGCGGACATTGCTGCTATGAACATTGGGGTGCATATGGCCCTTCTTTTCACTACATCTGTGTCTTTGGGGTAAATACCCAGGAGTGCAATTGCTGGGTCATAGGGTAGCTCTATTTTTAAATTTTTGAGGCACCTCCACACTGTTTTCCAAAGTGGCTGTACCAACTTGCATTCCCACCCAACAGTGTAAGGGGATTTCCCTTTCTCCACAACCTCTCCAACATTTGTTGTTTCTTTCCCTGTTCATTTTTGCCATTCTAACTGGTGTAAGGTGGTATCTCAATGTGGTTTTGATTTGGATTTCCCTGATGGCTAATGATGATGAACGTTTTTTCATGTGTCTGTTAGCCATTTGTATGTCTTTTTTGCAGAAATGTCTGTTCATGTCTTCTTCCCATCTCTTGATTGGATTATTTGTTCTTTGGGTGTTGAGTTTGATAAGTTCTTTATAGATCTTGGATTCTAGCCCTTTATAAGGCATTTGCAAATATCTTCTCCCATTCTGTCGGTTGATTTTTGGGTTTTGTCGACTATTTCCTTTGCTGTGCAAAAGCTTTTTATCTTGATGAAGTCCCAACAGTTCATTTTTGCTTTTGTTTCTCTTGCCTTTGGAGACATATCCAGCAAGAAGATGCTGCAGCCGAGGTCACAGAGGTTGCTGCCTATGTTCTCCTCTAGGATTTTGATGGTTTCTGTCTCACATTAAGGTCTTTCATCCATTTTGAATTTATTTTTGTGTATGGTGTAAGAAAGTGGTCCAATTTCATTCTTCTGCATGTGGCTGTCCAGTTTTCCCAACACCATTTGTTGAAAAGACTGTGTTTTTATCATTGGACATTCTTTCCTGCTTTGTTGAAGATTAGTTGACCATAGACTTGAGGGTCCATTTCCGGGTTCTCTCTTCTGTTCCATTGATCTATGTGTCTGATTTTGTGCCAGTACCATACTGTCTTGATGATGACAGCTTTGTAATAGAGCTTGAAGTATGGAATCGTGATGCCACCAGCTTTGGTAAGATATACATAACATAAAATTGACCTTTTAACCATTTTTAAGTTTACAGTTCAGTGGCATGAGGTACATTCACATTGTTGTACAACCACCACCACTGTCCCTCTCCAGAACTTCATTTTCTCAAAGTAAAACTTGGTGAGCATTAAACACTAACTCCCCTTCCCCTAGTCTGGAGGTTTTGTGTGTATGTGTTGTGTTTTTAATTTAGCCTTGACTTTTATTAAAAAGAAAATGTCAATGAAGAAGCTTAGATTTTGATTTAAGCATCTAATTTAAGCTGGCTAACTAAAAGTTGGTTTTTATATATGCAATTCAGAACCTAACAAAGAATGATAATTCTACATATTTCTGGTACCATTATTCTTGTTGCTATTACTGTAATACTAATATGATGTTACTCTTATGATTAGAAGAACTCTCCCTGCTCCTGTTAACCATCGCTAACATCAGTACCACCATCAATTTTCCCCGGCTTTCTGCAGCAGCTTTCTCGCTAATCTTCCTACTTCAACTCCTGCCCCTTAATTATTCATTCTCATAAGCCTATTTTTAATTATCCAGCTAGATGAGCTGGACTCCAGGTACTTTTTCAGCAAGTCCAATTTAAACTCATTAAGTATATCAAAAGTGTGACTTTTAAAAAGCTATTCTTTGGGAAGATTAATTGAAATAGAATTCAGTCCTTCTGTTTCTCTAAAAGGTACCTCTGTAAGAAGGTAGGTTCACAGACAACTGAAAATCATGCCCTAGTGCATATTAGCCCCTTCCAGGAGAGTTGAGTTGGCTGGTGCCATTGCCATCACTTTTATCGGGGATTGCTGTAAGAAGCAATCTTCAGAAACTTGCCGTTGTGTCTCTTATTAGGATTTTATGCTGTGACTTCTTCATGGGGGCTTGACAGAGCAGTTCATGTACAGCATAACCACATTTCTTCCCAGCAGGGGAATGTTTTTATACTGTGAGTACTGAATTATGATACCGTCCAGATTTTTTTCTGTGTTTGTTGATGGGAAGTCGAGAGCCAAATCTGTCGCCCGCCCCAGCCAAAAGGGACTTTTTTTAGCTTCAGCCCTGACTGTTTTATGTCTCCATTCTTTTTTTTTTTTTTTTATTAACAGATAATGTATTATTTGTTTCAGGGGTACAGGTCTGTGATTCATCAGTCTTACACAATTCACAGCGCTCACCATAGCACATACCCTCCCCAGTGTCCATCACCCAGCCACCCCCTCCCTCTCTATGTCTCCATTCTTGTTTTAATTTCTTCTTTTGCTTTTATGATGCTTTTTAAAATTAACAGTGCTTATCCCTTTATTTAAAAAAAATAATCCGAACATACTAAGAGGTGCCATAATTATGTAACTATGGGAAAGGCCAGTCCAGTTTTAGGGGACCTTTCAGTGGTAGGCATCTTTACCTTCCCTGTGGCAGAGACAGTAACTGTACCCCAGATATCGATATGCACCCCCATGTTACTCAGCCTCTTGCTCACAGGAGGGCCATAGCACTGGTTGCAGCCCTCAGAGTACACTCGAAGGCGGAGGAAAGGCCCTCCAGCTCATGCTTCCTCTGCCCCAGCAGCCAGAGACCCGTGCTGAGTGGATGGAACCATGGGCAGGAAGCAGCCTGGGTCCCTGAGTCACCACATGGAAGACAGCTGCTCCAGAGTCAGCTAAACTACATACAAATTTGTGTGAGGAATAAACCTTTGTTGGGCAAGTCACAGAGATTTGGGGTTTAATTTGTTATCCCAGCAAAGCCTAATCGATCTAACACACTGGGCTGCCAGAGAAGAGGTGAACCCTGATGAAGGGGTCATGGAAGGCATTCTCCTCTCAGACCTGTCTATGGCACCTTTTTGGATATCTGCATCTCCTAAGTCACCTTAAGTCATTTCTAGGATAAGCATTTTCCATATTTTTAAAACTTGGTCGACATCATTTTCAATTAATATATCTCATATGCCATACTTTGAGTATTTTTGGACATTTAACCTGCTCCCTGCACATGTAGATTTTTTGCTGTTGTAAATAATGCTGTGATAAATAGCTATGTATGTAGACCTGAGGTCACATTTCAGATTTTCTTGTTTCTGAGGTTATGAATTTAGATTGCCTAAATGTTTTCTATAAAGCTGTACTGAAGGAGTTTTCCAATTAGTCAGAGGTAAGACTATCTCAAGCAACGATAACTAACGGTAACCTGGAATCAACAGAGTGTAGTGCACAAGCCGGGGATGATGGTATAGAGGTGGGCAGGCCCAGATCATATAGGACCTGAATGCCCACCTGGGTTATAGCCAGGAGCTGGGGGGCCTGCTGTGGGGTTCGGCATTTGCTGTATACATAGCATGCTGCCGGCACCATGCAGAATATAGCTCAGAAGGATCTGACAGGAGCCTGGGGGCCAGTTAGGACACTATTGCAAAGTCAAGATAAGAAATGCTGAAGGCCTGAACTGCAGTGTTGGCACTGGGAATGTAGAGAGGTGGATCTAGTCAGGAGACATTTGGGAAGTAAACCCAGCATGAGACAGCATTTGGAGGAGTTGAAAATGGCTGCCCATATCAGCTGGTGACTGATGGATGCATCTGTATTTGTTTATATCTAAAACATGCCCAGGGCGCCTGGGTGGCTCAGTCGTTGGGTGTCTGCCTTTGGCTCAGGTCATGGTCCCAGGGTCCTGGGTTCGAGCCCCATGTGAGGCTCCCTGCTCAGCGGGAAGCCTGCTTCTCCCTCTCCCACTCCCCCTGCTTGTGTTCTCTCTCTTGCTGTCTCTCTCTCTGTCAAATAAATAAATAAAATCTTTAAATAAATTAATTAATTAAATAAAATAAAACATGCCCATATCTTTCCATTCTGATTCTAAACAATAGGAAAAAATCCAGCAAGTAGCATAGTTATTCAAAAACGGTAAGATTCAAGAACCGTAACAGAGGAAACAGATTTCAAGCACTGAAACAGATTTTATCACTCAAAAACCAAAAACAACAACAACCAAAAAAAACCCCAACCTTGAGGACCAGCTTTGGCTTATCTTTTTAAGACTTTCTTCTGAGTTATTGGTCCCAGAACATGCTCATAACTTGGTCATTTAGGCAAAGTTCCATCTTGGATAGATAATTGTTGGTAAGGGCTATGCTGCCCTGCCTCTTTCTCTTCTCTCCATTTTAGGAATGAGACTGAATTTCAATTGTATCAGTTTAAGAGCTCTCTTTAGTACTAGGGAACATAGAATATATTATACTGTCCTTTTTTTTTTTTTAAACATAAATCTACACTTTTACAAAGATCAGAGCACAAGTAACAGCATTTGGTTTGAAAGAGATGAAATGGAGATTTAAACACAATAATATGCCAAATTACAAATCAAAAAAGAAGACATGGTTACTGTTAGAGTGTAGAATAAATTTATAATGAAGGACAAATGAAGCTTAAATGTGCACATTGGGGCAATAGATACCCTAAGTTACAAAGGAATTTCTGGTGACATTTCAGTATCTGAGTCAGACAGAACCTAAAAGGGTTAGGCCTGGAGATTTGGAAAAGGAATGTTTTTGAGAGCTGTTACAAAGTCAATGCTGAAATTTGTTCTACGAGTTTGGATGAATTCTTTGAAAGGCCTGTTACAGATGTCTACAGTTGACAAGGTGCTCATACACCATCCCTGTCCGTCTAACCAATTAGACAGCCAGCTGCTTTCCTTTCTCAGTTAATGTAACTGATAGATATTTTTAACATGGACCTAATTATTGACTCCTCAAATATTACAATCCATTAACTCCTGTGCTCTAGGACAGGTGACATTTTCCTCTACCAGAGAGGCAGCTCTGGGAGACATCTAGTATAAAGTACATGGCAAACAGTAGAGGGATCCATTTGTAAAGATTTCTGAACAAGCTTGTATCCTGTGACTTCCAGACTGACTTGCCTGGCAAGTCCCAGACTCCTTAAAGGCAAATTAATAAGATATACTGAGCTAATGGAGGTGTCAGCCGCTAACAGTGGCTTGCGTCCCATGGGCCTCCCTGGAAAACTGTCTACTATGTCTCAGAGAATTTCCTTGTTTTCATTGGAAGCTCCAACCAAACCCAGCTGGGCAGTTCATAGCCTCCCCTGCTTCTCCTGAAACTCTGATGGGAGATTCAGGTCTTGGATCTTTTCATGACAACACAAGGCAGTATCACAGTTCAACCCTAATATTCATCTGTGAACTTCCCTTTTTAGGGGGCAAAGGGTCTCTCATTCAGGCATCACATGATCATAATAAACCATATAACATAAAAACGAGTTATAATCTCATATAAAAATGAACATCGGGCGCCTGGGTGGCTCAGTTGGTTAAGCGACTGCCTTCGGCTCAAGTCATGATCCTGGAGTCCCAGGATCGAGTCCCGCATTGGGCTCCCTGCTTGGCAGGGAGTCTGCTTCTTCCTCTGACCCTCCTCCCTCTCATGCTCTCTGTCTCTCATTCTCTCTCTCTCAAATAAATAAATAAAATCTTTAAAAAAAAATGAACATCATTTTAATATTTGAAAACTTTAAAAATCACAATCAAGTTTTACTGAAAGTACTAAAAATAGATACTAGCCCCTTAAGATTTTTAACCCCAAGGACCAATCTGATTGTAAGATGAGTCAAATGAACTGAATGTCTGTGTGGACTGAAAATTCCAAACTGTTTATGAGTAAATAAATAAATAAATAAATAAATAAATAAATAAAATAAAGCTCTGTAATGTGATCAGGATTCTGACTGTGAGTCCTAGAACTCATGAAGTGGAAAACAAAGGGGTGCTGCCTAGCCAGGCAGAAATGGTCTATTCTGACTTTACCCTGCCGTGCCTGTTACATATGCTTGATTAGGAGCAGATTTTTTTTCAAGTTCCTTATTTTTTAAAAGAGCAATGAGTGTTGGCTGATTTTCATGAGATTTGACTTATCCTTTCATGCCCATGTCATGCAAATTAGATTATTGGTCATCCTTTTCACAGCTGTTTCTTTATAGATGTGATTTTAAAAATAGCTTCAAGGTTTTATTGCTAATTGTGGGAAATTTTGAAAATAGAAGTATAAAGAAGTAAACAAATCTAATCTCACCACCCAGAAATAATCATTATTAATATTGGTAGATTAATTTTCTCTAATGCATAGACATAAGCATCACATGTATATTGCTAAACATTGTAGAGCAAGCCCATTCATACAATTTTTATTCTACTTTCTTATTTGACATTACAAAGTAAGCATTTTCCTAAAACTTTAGAAATTATTTTAAGGGGCACCTGGGTGACACAGTCAGTTAAGTGTTTCACTCTTGGTTTTGGCTCAGGTCGTGATCTCAGGGTCATGAGATCGAGCCCCATGTGGGGCTCCACGCTCAGTGCACAGTCTGCTTCAGGTTCTCTCTCCCTCTCCTTCCCACTCATGTTCTCTCTCTCTCTCTCTCAAATAAATTAATCAAAATAAAAAAACTATTATTAATTATTTTAAAATACTTTAGTGGTTGCATAATATAGTCCATTATTAGAGCTTATTTAACTGTCCCCCACTGTCCAGCAAATAAATTGCTTCTAGTTTTCATCATTACAGAATCATGACATTAATGGTTTATATTTTTTTCTGTATTTATCCCTTAAGATACATTCCTAACAGTGAATTTACTGGGTCAGAAGTGATAAGTTTTACCTGACTGCTTTCCTAAAAGGTGGTAATGATTTACTCCCCACTAGCAGGATGACAGTGTACTTATGTTAGTGTACCTTTGGAACCATGAGGTAGCATGGTTTAAGGATCTTTCTCATCTGATAGCCAAATATAAAGAGACTGCTTAGTTTTGGTTCCCATGTCTTTGATAGTACTTTGTACTTAGTCCACTACTGTTGACTAAGTCGTAAATCATATCTACATGACGATATAAATTGTCATTGGCTATAAGATGCTTCCTAATTTCAGAGATGTTAGAATTGGGGGGGGAGGAATGGTATGGCCTAGAATTGGTAAAATATGATATTAACTATTTTTAATATTTTTATATTTTTAGTAAGTAGTATTTCTCATTTTTTTTCATTTATTTTTTTTAAAGATTTTATTTGTTTATGTGACAAAAAGACACAGCGAGAGAGGGAACACAAGCAGGGGGAGTGGGAGAGGGAGAAGCAGGCTTCCCTGCCGAGCAAGGAACCCAATGTGGGGCTCGATCCCAGGACCCTGGGATCACGACCGGAGCCGAAGGCAGACGCACAACGACTGAGCCACCCAGGCGCCCCTTTTTTCATTTATTTTTATTTTGTTTTTATAATGCTTTTTGATTAACAGAAAAAAGTACTTTATAAAATTTATGAATTTTTATCCTTTAATCTCTTTAATGCTTCCCTATCAAGAAATAACTGATCAATTAATTAACTGTATTTTTCAATTAATTAACTGTATCTTTCAAATTTACCTGAAATTTATGTTGGTATAAAGCATCTTACTCGGGGGCGCCTGGGTGGCTCAGTCGTTGGGCGTCTGCCTTCGGCTTGGGTCGTGGTCTCCGGGTCCTGGGATCGAGCCCCGCATCAGGCTCCCTGCTCGGCGGGAAGCCTGCTTCTCCCACTCCCCCACCTGTGTTCCCTCTCTCTCTCTGTCTCTCTCTGTCAAATAAATAAATAAAATCTTTAAAAAAAAAAAAAAGCATCTTACTCAATAGTCACTGTGTATGAAAACTATTATTTAAAAAACTCATTTTTTCAGGAACATAATTTTACATACTCTGCCAAATTAAAAGTTCTATAGTGTGGTGGGAGTTTAAAACGGCACAGTTGCTTTGGAAATTTGTTTGACAATTTCTACTGAAGTTAAACACATACTACCCTCTAACCTAGCAATTCCACTCTTGGATCTGTCTCCAAGAAAATGAATGCATATGTTCACAGAAAGACTTGTACAAGAATGGTCATAGCATGTTTATTCATAATGGGCAAAAAAAAATGAAAACAACCTAAATGTCTAACAACAGGAAAATCTGTGGATCAGTTTGGTATGGATAATATGGATATTACTCCGCCATAAAAAGAAACAAGCTATTGATGTATATCAAAGCACAGTTAAATCTGAAAACATCATGGTGAGCAAAGGAAACCAGGCAAAAAATAATACGTACTTTATGATTCCATTTATATGAAATTCAGTCACAGGCAAAGCTAACCTGTGGTGACCGAAGTCACAATGGTGGTTTCATGGCAAGGAGTAGGTATTGACTGGTAAGGGGAGGAGAGAACTGTCTGGGGGTGATAGAAACAGTGTATATCCATGTGGATATTTGTACGTAAATATATAGATACTCAGTAAGCCATCCAGCTTTCTTAAGATTTATGCAATTTACTGTGTGTTATACCTTCATTTCAAATAATGGGGAAAAAAATGTTTTAGGCACCAAAGAAGCTATGTTGTGGACTTTTTAAAAAAGCAGTTCACTTTGTACCTTAGTCAGAATTACATAAAATTTAAATTCAAAGTTTGTTGATGGTGTTTTCTAGTAATTTTTTCTTTGATTCCTTTGGGTTTACATGTGTACACTGCCAACAATTAGTTATCACTTAATCTAAGGGATTAAAGGAAGGAAACATGAAAGGAAATGGCAGTGCTGATAAATGATGTCTGATGAGTTATTTTCTGTTGTATTTTCAACAGAGCAGATGCCGCCTTAGGAAAGAACTGTAATAACCTTGTTAAATATGGCATTCTGACTTCAAATGTCCTGATCCCCAGTTATATTAATCAACTAGACACACGGAATGAATGCCAACCAGATTTGCTGCCCCAGCCAAATGATATAATTAGACCAGGGTCAAGTTTGAAGCAGAGAGCTGCCCTCTACCAGAACCTAAAGGAGTGAGGCACCTATAAAATGAGGGTTTCTGCAAGTCCCTTGTAACTTGCATTCCCAAAGGATCCATCTCTTCCATTGTAGCTAAAAAAGAAAGAGACTTTAGTTGCCAGAGGATCTGATACAGTTCCTTAGGATTTAAAGTTTTGTTGGAAAAAATAAAAAATAAAATAAAGTTTTGTTGGGTTTTCTTTAATGCTATTTAAACCTAATGCTATGGACAACTAGGTGAAGTTAAGTGGCTGTTTATTACAAAACTTTAACTTTGAAAAGCACTCTACTATTTACATATAAAGCTCTTTTACGTATAATGTCTAATTTATATCCCACAGCAGCCTGTAACAGAGGTAGAGTGCGTACCATTAATGCCTCTTTATTTTACGAAAAGAAACCTTTAACTCAGAGAGGCTGGTGACAGGGCCCAGAGCAAAGCCAGGTTCTCTGACTTCGGCACAAGTGTTCTTTCCTGGGTAAAGCTGGCCCCGCCCTCACCCCACCTCGCAAGGGTGCTCTGCCCAACCCTCAGCTCTGGGAAGACGGTTTTGCCTAAGTCTGCCTCAGAAACCCCCATCTCACTCTAAGCCAAATGTCTGAGCACCCCAAGGGAAACGAATCGAATCGAGGCTAGCTTTAAGGGTTTTACCTTTCTCCACAGTGATTCCAAGCTTGGTTTTGTGGCCCTGAAAACAGGCCAGCCTTTTTCATAGGAAGGTAGTGCTGGTGCTCATGAGGGGAGCAGTAATGTACTTCACTGCGTTCTTTTTCTTTCCTTCCATCAGGTAAAACTGCTAGCATAGCATATTAGCTTGCCAAAACAAAGTAATTATGTTTTTAAACAATAGCTAGAATATGGTTACTGCTGGTTCTGTGTGATAGCTCTTTTTTTCCTTTTCCTTTTCTTCTTTTTTCTTTTAAACAATGTTTCCATAACTGAAAAAGGGGGAATCAGGGAAATGCAGTTTCTCATAATTGGTCCAAACCAATCCCAATAGCAGAGTCACCCCCCCTACCCCCCGCCCAGTAAGGCACTGGGCCAGTTGGATAGGGTTACAGTCAGGAGGGGCTGGTGTCTGCTCAACTGGCCTGATCCACACCACGTCCCAAAACACCACATTGTCACCACTGTGAGGACTTTCTGTATAGGAGACATAGGAAAATGAGACAGTGTGGAAGGAAATAACTTGATGAGAAGCCCATCATCACAAGGAGTGAGGGAAATCTAGCTCAGCTCTGTGATTATTTTCCTCATCGTTCATACCTCTCGGCTACTCAGTCCATCTAGATTATTTCAAAATGCTGACTTGGAGCCATCCTTTCCAGCTTTAGTTCCTGTTCTTACTTTTTATTTTTTATTTTTTTAAGAGTTTATTTATTTGAGAGAGAGAGAGCAGAAGCAGGGGGAGGGAGAGGGAGAAGCAGGCTCCCCGCGGAGCAGGGAGCCCGATGCGGGGCTCGATCCCAGGACCCTGGGAGCATGACCTGAGCCGAAGGCAGCCGCTTAACCGACTGAGCCACCCAGGTGTCCCTGTTCTTACTTTTTAAATAGTCTAGTTTTCAACCCGACTGAGTTTCTCATACATCTCATGTTACTGCTGCTCTGTCTTTACTTATATAAATTCCTTCCCCTTAGATTCTTGCTTCCAGTCTCCACACTTCAAAGTTCTCCCCATCCTACAGTTTCCTAATTTCCTCACAAAGTAACTGCTCCCTTTCCTTGAATTCTGTGATACTTTTATTTGTATCTCTTTATGACCCATCACTTTATATGTTGTACTAACATCACTTAATATAGTTGATGGCATCATTAGCCACTGAACACTTCCTAGCCAAGCACTTAACAAGTATTCAATCCTTACAACAACCTGGTGAGGTATTTTACTACCCAGGATAGGCTAGGTTTTGCTGCAGCACCAACACCACCAAAAACTCCCCACTCCCAGTGGCTTAACACAACAGAGATTTTGTATGTTTTGTGTTTATTTGTGCATCAGCAAAGAGGGTCTGCGCGGCTGGCTGGCAGGTGGCAAAGCAGTTACCATCTGGAACATTGTAAATTTCGACAGGCCTGAAGTGAAATCTGTTACTTCTTTTTTTATCTCACTGGCCAGAATTAGTCACATAGCCGTAGCTTCCAACAGGAGAGCCTGTAATCATCCCACTTGCTTGAAAGATGCAGAGGTAGCATACTGCATGAACTGTATTAATGAGTGTGCCTCAGATAGGTATTAGTATCCTCATTTCACAAAGAAACTAAGGCTCAGAGAGGTTAAGGGTTATCTCAGGACTGTCAGCCAACATGTGTCAAAAATGAAACTTGTTCTACCCCGGTCCCAAGCCTGAGCTTTTAACCTCTACACAGTATGGACTGTGCATCTTCCTATCAGCCTGTCAATTCTTTATTAAAAACACCTCACCAACAGGATGCATGTCTGACTCATCTTTGCAGCCCCAATGCCTAGCACAATGCTCTGTATAAAGTAGTACTGTGTAACTATTACACACTAATGAATTTGTTATTCTGTGTTGATAGTCCTACTTTTTCTCAGAACTCAACGTTCCGAGTAGTAAGTTCTGGTATCAGCTTTGAAATCTCTTTAGCAATATACAGAAATACTCTTTCCAGATTTTCTCATGTACAGCTAAGTAATCCACCTTCCATTACCATACTAAAGTGCTGCTATGTCAACAAAGTTCTTTCTTCACTAACAGGGATGGAAATAACCTACTGGTTTGCATAACATAGCACAGTAGAAAATGCAGAGAAATCCCATTGATACATTGAATGCCTGGGTTGCTGGTTGCTGGACCATAGGCATGGTCTTTGGGCCAAAGATGATGCACAAAAGAAGCTAGTGATTTCCATGTGTCTTTCAAAGCTGTGACAGTCAAGAGTCTGGTGAAGTTCTCATTAGTTCACCTGAATTTAGGAGCAGCTAGACAAATGGAATCCTGTAAGAAAATCAATGAGAGCAATTTAGATTTCTCTTGTCCTCTGGGGAGGAGTAGAATACATTTCTCCCATGCAACGCCCATGACACTGTCTGGGCTCAGTCGACATTCCGTAAGGGCCATCCTCACTGCCATTTTGGTCATTCTAACCTGGTAATGCTTGTGCTCAGATCCATAAAACGATGTTCCCAAAATGAGATTTGCATAGAAGGAATGGCTCTGTGTGATGTCTACCAGGCAGCCTAGGCAGAGCATAGGCTACATCAATGCCCCTAATGTTCTTGTTGGGAGCCACTGGCCCCCGGAAGAAGGCAGAATTGTTTTATATTTTAGAATCCATAAAAATTAAGGAAAGTGCTTCCTGAGTAAGCTCTACCGTGGAAAGGTCGCTTGCAAGGAATAAGAACTAAATTGTTGTTAATTAAATCATGACTTGGGGAAAATGGACTTTCGGGATTCATTTTTTCAGCACACAATACTGAAAGTATATCCCATTCCAGGTGCTCTACTACGTTTTGGAGTTAGAAATGCTTCGACTCCGGGCGCCTGGGTGGCTCAGTTGGTTAAGCGACTGCCTTCGGCTCAGGTCATGATCCTGGAGTCCCTGGATCGAGTCCCGCATCGGGCTCCCTGCTCGGCAGGGAGTCTGCTTCTCCCTCTGGCCCTCCCCTCTCTCATGTGCTCTCTCTCATTCTCTCTCTCTCAAATAAATAAATAAAATCTTTAAAAAAAAAAAATACTTTGACTCTGCCCTCCCAGCGTGTCTCAAACTCACTTGGGACATAAATAGGAAAGCAGGGTGAATACTGAGCCTGTGGGGCTGTGCTCATTGTTTAGGGCTGGCATCCATTCTGATCTGCCAGTGCCCATAGTGCACGAGTTGTTAAAATACTTTCAAGTTCACCTATGTAAATAAATGATTAAAAGCGGGGGGGTCGCTTGGGTGGCTTAGTTTGTTAAGCATCTGACTCTTGATTTCTGCTCAGGTCATGATCTCAGGGTCGTGAGATCCATGCTGGGCGTGGAGCCTGCTTAAGATTCTCTCTCTCCCTCTGCTTCTCACCCCTCCCTCTCAAAAACAAAGCAAGCCATGGTACTTTAGCTTCTAATGTGCCAGGTAGCATTCTAAATATTTTGTATTTTTCATCCTTTTTTCTTTTTTTTTTAAAGATTTTATTTACTTATTTGAGAGAGAGAGTGAGAGAGAGAAAGAGCACAAGAGGGGGGGAGGGTCAGAGGGAGAAGCAGGCTCCTCGCTGAGCAGGGAGCCCGATATGGGACTCGATCCCGGGACTCCAGGATCATGACCCGAGCCAAAGGCAGTCGCTTAACCAACTGAGCCACCCAGGCACCCCATCCTTTTTTCTTTTACAACTTAAATTTCTTCTCAGTTTAAAGACCTAAGTCTAAACCAGATTCCTTTTTTGCGGGATAAAATGGCTCATGCATTTCGATATTGGTGCAGTCTGCCATATTGCTCTCACAAAAGGTTAGACCAATTTATGTTCCCACCAAAAGTATATGAGGGTGTTTACCCCATTGCCAGCATGAGCCATTATCAAATCTAAAAATAAATGCAAATTATCCACACACAAAACATCTCATTTTAATTTCCATTTTTCTGATTTTAGTTAGTAAAAATTTTTGCAAGTATTTTTTTAAGATTTTATTTATCCATTTAGTTGAGAGAGAGAACACACAAGTGTGAGCAGGGAAGGGAGAGGAGAAGTGGCAGAGGAAGAGGGAGAGAATCTCCAGTAGACTCTGTGCTGAGTGTGGAGCCTGAAACAGGACTCAGTCTCACGACCCTGAGATCGTGACCTGAGCCGAAACCAAGAGTCCAACGCTTAACTGACTGAGCCACCCAGGAGCCCCACTTTTGCAAGTGTTTTAAGACATTTATCTGAAGTCTTAAATTCAGTTTGGACAAAAATATCAGCAAGGAATATTCTTTCATCAACACTAATTATACATTTGTGAAAATGTATTAGAACAAATAAAACAATTTTAAGATATCTGGGTATAAGATCAACATGTAATCAGTGGTTTTCAGTTCATTGGAATGGTATTAGCTAAGCAGTACCAAAACTGTTTATCTTTTTTCCTTTCTTTCTTTTTACCTTTTAACCTCCTCACCCATTTCTCCCACCCACCACCAGCAACTAGCAATCTGTTCTCTGTATCTATGAGCTTGTCTTGCTTTTGTTGTTGTTGTTGTTGTTGTTGTCTTTGTTTTTAGACTTCACATACAAGAGAGATCATAAAGTATTTATCTTTCTCTGACTTATTTAACTTAGTCTAATGCCCTCCGTGTTCATCTATGTTGTCACAAATGGTGAGATTTCCTTCTTTTCATGGCTGAGTAATATATTCCATTGTGTATGAGAGAGAAAGTGTGTGTGTGTACACATTTCTTTATCCATTCGTCCATTGATGGACACTTAGGTTGTTCCCATATGTTGGCTATTATTAATAATGCTGCAAGGAATATGGAGGGGCGGATATCTTTTTGAGTTCATGTTCTTGTTTTCTTCGGATAAATACCCAGAAGTGGAATTCTTAGATCATGCAATAGTTCTATTTTTAATCTTTTGACGAACCTCCATACTGTCTTCCACAGTGGCTGCAGCAGTCTACATGTCCACCAGCAGTGCATGCGCGTTCCCTTTTCTCCACATCCTCTCCAACACTTGCTACATCTTGTATTTTTGAAAAAAGCCATCTTAACAGGTGTGAGGTGATGTCTCATTGTGGTTTCAATTTGGATATCTCTAATGATCAGTGATGTTGAGCATCCTTTCATGTATTTGTTGGGCATCTGTATGTCTTCTTTAGAAAAGTATCTATTCAGATCTTCAGCCCATGTTTTCATTGGATTATGTTTTGCTGTCAGGTTGTATGAAATCTTTATCTATTTTGGATATTAGGCCCTTATCAGATACATGACTTGCAAATATCTTCTCCCATTCAGTAGGTTGCCTTTTTATTTTGTTGAGGTTGCCCTAGTTCTGCAGAAGCTTTTTTTAGTTTGATGTCATCTCACTTGTTTATTTTTTCCTACTTGTTTATTTTTGCTTTTGTTGCTTTTGCCTTTGGTGTCAGATTAAAAAAATCATTGCCAAGCCCTATGTCAAGGAGCTTACTGCCTGTGTTTTCTTATAGGAGTTTATGGCTTCAGGTCTTATGTTTAAGTCTTTAATCCATTTTGAGTTAATTTTTGTGTGTGGTGTAAGCTAGGGGTATACTTCTCATTCTTTGGCTGTCCAGTTTTCCTAACACTATTTATTGCAGAGACTGCACTTTCCCCATTGTGTATTCTTCTCTTCTTTGTCATAAATTAATTAACCATATCTGCATGGGTTTATGTCTGGGCTCTCTATTTTGTTCCACTGATCTATGTGTGTCTGTTTTCATGCCAATACCATACTGTTTCAATTATTATAGCTTTGTAATATAATTTGAAATCAGAGAGCCTGGTGCTTCCAGCTTTGTTCTTTTTCAAGATTGCTTTGGCTATTTGGGGTTTTGTGTCTGTGGATCCATATAAATTTGGGGATTATTTGTTCTATCTCTTTGAAAATTGACAATGGAATTTTAATAGGGATTGTACTGAATCTGTAGATTGCTTTGCATAGTGTGGGTTTTTAACAATATTGAATTCTTCCAATCTATGAGCACAGAATATCTTTCTGTTTATTTGTGTCTTCGGTTACTGTCATCCATGCCTTATAATTTTCAGTGTACAGGTTTTTCACCTCCTTGATTAAATTTATTTCTAGGTATTTTTTGATGTAATTATAAATGGGATTGTTTTCTTAATTTCTCTTTCTAACAGTTCACTATTAGTATATAGAAATGCAACTGATTTTTGTGTATTGATTCTGTGTCCTGCAACTTTACTGAATTCATTTTTTCTAACAGTTTTGATGGAATCTTTAGGATTTTTCTATGTATAATATCATGTCACCTGCAAATAGTGATGGTTTTACTTCTTCCTTTCCACTTTCGATGCCATTATTTTTCTTGCCTAATCGTTCTGTCTAGGACTTCAATACCGTGTCAAATAAAAGTGGTAAGAGTGGACATCCATGTCTTTTTCCTGATCTTAGAGGAAATGCTATCAGCTTTTCACTGTGTTGAGTATAATGTTAGCTGTGGGTTTGTCATATATGGTCTTTATTATGTTGAGGTACCTTTCCTCTGTACCACCTTTGTTGAGAGTTTTTATCATAAATGGATGTTGAATTTTGTCAGATGCTTTTTCTGCATCCATTGAGATGATCATAAGATTTATATCCTTCATTTTGATAATGTGGTATAACATACTGATTTGTGGGTGTTGAACCATCCTTGTCTCCTTAGACTAAATCCCACTTGATCGTGGTGTGTGATATGTATTTTTGAATTTGCTTTTCTAATATTTTGTTGAGGATTTTGGCATCTATGTTCATTAGCAGTTATTGGCTTACGTATTTTTTTTGTGGTGTCCTTCTTTAGTTTTGGTATCAGGGCAGTGCTGGCCTTATAAAATGAGTGTGGGGGCGCCTGGGTGGCTCAGATGGTTAAGCGTCTGCCTTCGGCTCAGGTCATGATCCCAGGGTCCTGGGATCGAGTCCCGCATCGGGCTCCCTGCTCCTTGGGAGCCTGCTTCTCCCTCTGCCTCTCTCTCTCTCTCTCTCTGTCTCTCATGAATAAATAAATAAAATCTTTAAAAAAAAAAAAAAATAAATAAAAAAATAAAATGAGTGTGGGACAGTTCCTTCCTTTTCTATTTTCTGGGAGAGTTTAAGAAGGATTGGTATTAATTTTTCTTTGAATGCTTGGTACATTGCACCAATGAAGCCATCTGGTCTTGGACTTTTATTTGTTGGTAAATTTTTTATTACTGATTCAATCTCCTTGCTAGTAATTTGTCTGTTCAGATTTCCTACTTCATCATTATTCACTCTTGTAGATTTTATGTTTCTGAAAATGTGTCCATTTTTTCTAGGTTGCCCAATTTGTTGGCATGAAATTGTTCATAGTGGTTTCTTATGAGCCTTTGTATTTCTGTGGTATGAGTTGTAACATTTCTTTCATTTCTCATTTTTAGTCCTCTCCCTGTTTTTCTTGGTGAGTCCAGCTAAAGGCTTGTCAATTTTGTTTATCTTTTCAAAGACCAGCTCTTAATTTCATTTATCTTCTTTATTATCCTTTTAGTCTCTATTTCATTTATTTCTGCTCTAATCTTTGTTATTTCCTTTGGTCTACTAACTTTGGGCTTTGGGCTTCATTTGTTCTTCTTTATGTCCTTTGTCCTTTGATTGTAATAACAGCCCTCTGAAGGATTATCACAAACAGTATCATTTTAGAGTGTTGTTACACCAATTAAAGGATATCGTCATAAAAAAACTAAAGAGAGGGGCACCTGAGTGGCTCAGTCGGTTAGGCGTCTGCCTTCGGCTCAGGTCGTGATCCCAGGGTCCTGGGATCGAGCCCCGCATCGGGCTCCCTGCTCTGTGGGAAGCCTGCTTCTCCCTCTCCCACTTCCCCGCTTGTGTTCCCTCTCTCTCTGTGTCTCTCTGTCGAATGAATAAATAAAATCTTTAAAAAAAAAAAAAACAAAAGAGAAAACTGAAACACACGCAAGTTAAATTACTTACTCAAGGTCACAAAGCTAAGGAGTGGTGGTCAAACTCCGAAATTCAGAACACATACTCAGCTACTGCAACATATGTTGGAAAACACAATAGGGCAAAAAGGAACAAAAACTAACTCTCCTTGGCAGAGTTTCGAGAAAAGGGATGGGCTGTTCAGAAAAGAGAAGGGATATCTGAGCTATGACTTGAAATATGAGCAAGATTTGACACACCAGGTGGGGAAAAATGAGAAGGGCATCCAGAGTTATGGAAGTGTGGGGTAAATGTGGGGGCATAACAGAGGATGTGACAGGTGCCAGATTGGGTGAGCCTTCTGTGTGCTCTGTGTTCATGCATCTTGACTTTGTGCTATAGGGAGGTGGTGGGGAGCAGCTGAAGCATTTCAAGTCTGCAGAGTGGTATCATGTTTGTATTTTAGAAAGCTAAAGCAAGAAAGGGAAACCAGACCATGTCAAGAAGAACCCTGAAAAAAAGTTGGGTATGACTTTCTCTGGTACTTCATAATTCAAATATGAAAATCTTATGGAAAGGTGATAGAGCTTGACAACTCAACATTTATCAGATCTGTTGAGCAGTGGAGAATGGGAAGAGTACAAAGCGTGTAGAAGCCGGTGTTACCCTCTTCCCAAATAAATCAAGCAAACTAATATCTCAGTATAGTCCTGCTGAGGCCAATGTTTGACAGCTTTTTCCTTCTGTAGCCAAGTGAATACGCTTAAGGCAGATCCCTTTTCCATTTGGTTTCACCTGATCCCCGACCCCTGTAACTAAGATACTGCCTTCTTGAAACTGAACCACAACAATTTGGGAAAGAATAACAATTTGAATTCCTCCACCCCACCCCCCACCCATGTCAGTAGGGGAAGGAGGATGGTGGAGTGCAGAATTAGGTAAAACCACTGACTATAGGACTGGGTTTGAGCCCTAGCTCAGCAGCTTACTAGCTCTTTGGATAATTGAACTTATTTTGATGAGCTTCAGCTTACTCCTCCATAAAAAGGGAATGATAATTTCTACCTCATAGAGTTGTTATGAATTAATAATGTATATAACATGCCTGGTACATCGTAGGCATTCAGTAACCAGTAGATATTTATTAATTAAATTAAATTCGTGTTTATTAATTTAAAAACTCTGACTTCATTGACAACTTTACAGATAAGATTCTGAGGTTCTGAAGAAATATTCTGACTACCCAGAGAGGCACTAGATATATCCTATTTAAATAGTTAATGTTGCCTGGGTCCCCAAGTGACTCATGTTCTTTGATAACCATTTTGTTGAGGGGAATGAAACAGCTTGTATTGGTGCTAAAAGGAAAGACACAGAATTTTAATGTCAATGTCAGGGTGACAGGGTCTGACAAAGCCTACAAAAATGAATGAGATAGAAAGGCCAGAAGGGCTCCATTCTTCCTCCAGATGGAGAAAAAAAATGCCATTTAACTGGAGAGAGTATCACACATACAGGCAAAAGGACAACAGAAAACAAGAATTAATAAATGGGAAAACAAGCTTAGCGGGCTCATTACTGCTAAAAAAAAAAAAAAAAGGGGAGGACTTATTACTCATAATCAGCTCAGCATCATTATGCAGTTGTCAGCATCATCTTTTGTCAGGTGTTTGAAGAACTTAAACGTTTGCTTCCCTTGGATGACTAAAGAGGGAGCAGAGTTTTGGTCAATCCTCTGTTGTATTTCCAGTTTGCCAGAATTGTTAAGAGGTAGAATGTCTTGTCCCATTGTTCCTCGGTGTGGACTTTCTCACGCAGCCTTTGTTAAAACATGGGAAGGAACAGTGCTGTGCTGTGAATCATACAAACAGGATGAGTTGAGATTGACTTTGTTGTAGAGATGTTTACTCAACCATTGGTCCATCTCACTAAAGGCCGGATTCTTTCCCTATCTCTTTGTTTATTTATTTAGTCTAGTAACTTTTATTTTTCTTTCCACTGGGGAGGGAAAAATTGTTTTGCAATCCCAATTATAAAGATGCAGTCTTCATATTTGATGGTCCACACAAGAAATGTGGTGCTAGAAGTAAATGAATGTTAGTTAATAATCAGCATGATCACCCTATGTGTCACTTTAGCACTTGTAGTTTTTGCCCTGGTTCTCCCTTTGATTTTCTTTTTTAAAGATTTTATTTATTTATTTGAGAGAGAGAGAATGAGCGGGAAGGAAAATGAGAAGCAGACTCCTGCCGAGCAGGGAGTCTGCTTCTCCCTCTGACCCTCCCCCCCTCGTGCTCTCTCTCTCTCATTCTCTCTCTCTCAAATAAATAAAAATCTTAAAAATAATAATAATAATAATATTAATGGTAGCTTGCAGTTAAGAAGGGCCAGGAGTTATGTTTTAAGTTTTGTGGTCATTATTTATCCCCCTGCCCCAACACACACACACACACACACACACACACACACACACACGCATACACATGGACTCATTCACTTGCAAACTCCATACTTTGAAGAATATTTCACAGGTGAGCAACTGAGTCTTGGAGATGTTAAGACTTGCCCAAGACCAAATAGCCAGAAAGCAGTGGGTCCAGGAGTGTGGCTCTTCAGTGGCCTTTCTTTTGCAGTTCACAGGGACCCACTGAAGCACTATGCTCCTGCATGTTGGTGGAGGGACCTTGTCTTACTCATCTTTGTACCCAACTCCTAGCACAGAACAGAATGGAACAAGGGGGTGATGCAACTAGTACTGTATTTTAGGAAGATAAATCTGGCAAGGATGAGTGGGATGAAAAGAACAGGAAAAGCTGGTGGCATGGAGAGCAGTTGAGATGTTATTTTAATAATAAAGACCATTAACAAGATAGGCATGAGGGAGAAGCATTGAGAATAGAAGGGAAGCAGAGCATGTGGAAGAGATTTAGCTTGGAGGAGGCCACGTGGCTTGATGAGCGTGCGTAGGCAGTGAGGAGTACCAGGTCTTTGGATAAGTATCCAATCATATAGCAAATATTTCTTGAGCATCGCCTTTGTACCAGGAACTATTCTAGAGGCTGGGGATACAACAGTGATTAGGCAAATGAGGATTTTGCTCTCATGGACCTTATATTCTCATTGGAGGATATATTGGTCAGTGTTCTCCAAAGAACCCTACTGTATCCCACCATATTATATATCATATGTATATATATGTATATATCACATATATATATATTATATATATAATATATATATATGAGAGAGTTTTCAAGGCATTGATTTCTCAAGAAATTGGCTACGTGATTATAGGGCTGGCAAGTCAGGAATCTGTAGGGCAGGCCTACAGGCTAGGAACTCGAGCAGAATCTGATGCTGCCGACTGGAGGCAGAATTTCTGCCTCAGTTTTGTTCTTATGGCCTTTACCTGATTGGATAAGGCCCACCTAGATTGTTTAGAATAATCTTTATTTAAAGTTTAAAGTCAACTGATTGTAGATGTTAACCAGATCTATGACATTCCCCTAGATTAGGGTTTGATTGAATGCCTGGGCTCTATAGCCTAGCCAAGGTGACCCACAAAACTTACCATCACAGAGACGTCAGAATGACCAGTGCATAGAGGGGAATGACCCGGGGTGTTCGAGAACAATTACCAGCTTTTGTGGCTTGGAGACTCTGGGGAGACCTCTCTGCATGAGTAGGTGTATCTCCAGCTTACAAATGGGGTACCTGAAGCTTGGGGATAGTAAGAGACTTACTGAAGCTCAGACAGCTGCTGACTGGCCCTCCCTGATGCCAGCACGTGTGCGGGAGACCCAGCAGAGGCTGCCTCCCCAGAGCAGTCAGAAGGATCGTGATGTTCAACATTTTTCCCGGAAGGAACGCCATTTGGTGAGCAAGTTCGGATTCAGAGCTTGCTCCCTGAATGCAGAGCCTGAACGTAGGGAGGTCCATACTGCTTCGGGGGAGGGGGTTCATTCCACTTTAGTCCCTCCCTCACTTCTGCCAGTGCCCAGCTTAGGGCTCTGGTGCCAGTCGATCATTCTGCCCAGAACACCCTCCTTCTTCTCCCCTCCCCTTCATGCGGATAACAAATGTCCATCCATGTGGCCCTCGAGTGTTCGCTTTGGCACTTGATCAGAAAGATCTTCCCTGAGTACTGCAACGAGATGATGAATCTTCCAGTTAGAAGCCTCCCCAAACTCCGTGTTCTTCTAATGTGGTACTTAGCACTGTTGTCATTAAGTCGTTTATTTCTGTTATTTTATTAACATCTGCTCCTCCTGTTGCACTCCCGAAGGGAAGGAGCCAAATCACTACCATGCTGATTCCCAGTGTTGAGCCCGATCCTTGGCGTTGATTACTTGTTGGATGAATGTATGGAGAGAGGAACGAGTGAGTGTGATATGTAGCTTCCAAGGAATAAATCTGCAGGCATTCCAGACGATCATCTGGGAACATGATGACACATGCAGGTTGCTACTCTCCTGTTCCAATTGCCAGTCTAATCTGATCCAGCATACATACAGCTAACCCCAGCCTCAGCACGTGGGTTTCTCCCCAATTTCCATTTAAAAGCTGGCCCTTGGGCACCTGGGTGGCTCAGTCGTTAAGTGTCTGCCTTCGGCTCAGGTCATGTTCCCAGGGTCCTGGGATCAAGCCCCAACATCGGGCTCCCTGCTCGGCGGGAAGCCTGCTTCTCCCTCTCCACTCCCCCTGCCTGTGTTCCCTCTCTCACTGTGTCTTTCTCTGTCAAATAAATAAATAAAATCTTTAAAAATTTTTTAAAAATTAAAAAAAATAAAAGCTGGCCCTTCCTGCCCTCTTCCCTACTTTAGGGGTCCCTCTGAAGCATCTGAGCCGAAAGCCCCCTATCACAAAGAAAACGGTTAGAACTGTTAGAACAAAAGAAGGCAAAGGTGAGAGACAGAGAGTAAACGTATTCCAGGAATAGTGCCGCACCGAGGACAAGGTCAGGCGTGGACAGGATGTCCTGCGAAGCCCTCATACTTCAGGCCGACCATTCCCTCTCTTCTTGCCCCAGGCAGGAACTTCTGTCTGCTTCTGCCTGTGGTCGGGAGTGAGAAGAAAAGCTTCTGACTCCAGCAGCCCCTGATGATCTCTTGGGCCCCTGAGAGCCACATTGAGTGAAAGGTCAGTTAGGAGGCCCCCCTCCTGCCCCTCCTGAGCTCTGCTGGCACGCAGGGAAGGCTCGCGGGCCCGGTGCATGAGAGCGGCAGGGGCGTTGAGCACGTCAGCTGTACACACAGTAAAGGGTACAGGGCCGTTCACCCCGGCTTCTGCTTCAGCAGCCAGCGGCCATCACAACGTAGAACGGCATCTGTGTCGTTAAATGCTTCCAGGAGCGCTTCCGCCCTTCTGTGTGAGCGCCCAAATATTAATGGAAACAGGCCTTTATTTTGCAGTTGTCTTCTGACTGGAGGAAAGAAACTCTGGGTATTATTTGCAAATAGCCTCTCTCGAGTTATATCCTCAAAGGTCTGTGCAGGCCTCCCCACTTACATTCTTCCCCGCTAAGCGTTCTTCCTATTGAGAAAGAGAATAATCTCTCTGTGTCTGCATTCTCTACATTTTCTGAAACTTGGAAGACTCAGTTGTGAATCAGAGGACAGTCCTGGGATCCAGACAAAATTTGACTGTGTCAGCACAGGGTATAAGAGGAAGCTCACTGGCCCAGGAGCTAGGAGACGGAGGTTTGGGTCTTGGCTCTGTTTCTGAGCAGTCGAGTGACCTTGGACAAGTCTCTGGGCTGTGGTGGACTAGGTCGTTCTCTGCAGTTACCGCCACTCTAAGATGTATGGTTCTCATTGCAGGCATCTTTTCCACAAGTCCTGTGTTGACCCTTGGCTTCTAGACCATCGCACCTGTCCCATGTGCAAGATGAACATTCTTAAAGCCCTAGGGATCCCGGTAAGCACAGCCCAGCCTACAGCATCGTAATGTGTGTCTTTCTGCATTACCCCCAAAGCAGGGAGAAAACAGCACACGTGGATTTTCTCTGACCCTTCACCTGCACAGCAGGGGTGTCATCCGATGAGGCCCCAAGAAAACGCCCATGTCTGAGAACATTTCTCCTCTCACTTTCTCTCAGCCGGGGAACATCACAACCCTCTCACCGCATCCATGCCTGTGACCCGAGATGCTGCTTCTGCAGCTCGTAAGCTTCTCATCTGGGTTCCAGGCTGTGAGCGCAGGCAGGCCATAGCAGAGACTAGATGGTCCAGTTGCCCATTGCTCGCCTCCTGTACATTACTCATGCGCTGTCTGCAAGGACATCTGCATGCCACGCTTTCTGAGGCTGCCTTACGCCTAGCTTTCCCGGGAAAGAAACTCTTCTGAACAAGGGGAGGCAAAGCCAGCCACTGGGAATCTGGCCCAGAGCCTCTGCTCAACTCAGGTCTCCGCAGAGACCTCGAGTGAACAGGAAAGCAGAGCCAGAGCCCCTTAATTCTAGCACTGCCATCCCGCTGATGCCCTCGGTTATGTGTTTATAAAATTTAGTCTCTCCCCCAGTGCAAAGTGAAGCCCACCAGCTGGCTGGCTCGCTGCTCCAGGGAAGGACTCTCCGAGGACTGTATAAGAGCGAAGCCCACAAGCTGGTGGTTGGTGAGACACCAGCTGCAGCAGGGAGGGCAGGAAGCAAGCCAGGCCACCAAATCCGAGGGCTGTGCAGAGAAATGAGAAAAACACGGGCGCTGTCTAAAAGCAGCTAGACAAACAGGATGCAGAGCCCAGCCTCCTCCCTGTCCCCTCCACTCTGCCGCAGCCTCTCTGTTGTCACTTCTCCCTACTAATGGCAGAGAATAAAGAGAATGTTAAGGGTCCCAAGATATCACTGAAGAAGAAAGGACCAGATAGCAAAGGTTTCCTTTCATGCCAAAGGGCTAATTATCCTAGGACTATCAGAGTGGCTCTGTTGGAGAGGGCACATCTGAAGCATTCTGAGGTCATGCATTGGCTGAATTTTCTACCCCGTACCAGCTGCATCCACACCAGCTGTATGCTGTTTTTCATGGTTGATACACCAAACACAGATCAGCTCATGTGACTGTCGCTTTGAGCTAGATTTTATAAAGGCAAAGCATTAAATTTTCAGACCAGAGTTGTAAATGCATAATGCATTCAAGGTGAAAATCAATTACAGTGAACATGAAATATTAGTAAGAACCCAACCTCTCTACCAGATATTGGGAGCTTAGAAAGTTGAAGTCAGGGTGTGCACTCTTCACATTTCTGGCTGCAACTGATTCATACGGGGGAGGAGGGGAAATGTAGGTAGTGTGTGCCTGCGTATGTGTATGTTGTCTTTAGTCTCCAACATCTTTAGAATACTTACAGTGAAAGGTAGACAGTCACGCTATTTGTTCCAGTTCCTATTCCGCAGGATATTCTCGAAGCTCCCGATTATCAATCCCAGTGCTTCTTGGTCAGGACAATGAAATCAAACCACCCCTGGTAGTTAAATTTTGTACTAAATAGCATTTGACTTCAGGCTTTTCCAGAGGAGGTATGACTTCTCCAGAAGCTATTGAGAATGAGTTGAGAATACAGATACTGTTTTAAAAAACAGAATTATTGGGTGGCCTTTGTGCTTATTTCCAAAATTAATAGCATTTTCACTTTTAGCAGTTGGGCGTTTTGTTCATGGTTCCATGCCCACCAAGTATGGAGGATAGCATTTTACTTAGCACACTTGACTTCCAGAAAAATAAACATGGGTAGCATCTTTGGGATTTGACCAAGGATTCATAAAGGCCAGCTGAACGGGAACATGACACGCATCTGAGCTCGACCCAGAGAACAGAACATCCTCCAGGAAGAAGAAGGCATGTGTGCTACTTCTCAGGAAGCACCAAGGCAACTGGCTACCCTCTTGCCTCCCCAAGGCTTTTCTGGTTTTGTTCTAGAGGATGATACTGAAGTCTGGATCTGGGAGGAATTTGGGATGTTGTTCCACTCCATACTTCACCGTTGGGTAGCACCATGCCTAAACTATACCAAAAAGATGATTTTTTTTGGCATTCGTATAACTTCCCATGTCACTGGACAAGCTCACAGCCTTCTCAATTAGTAAATACTTCCTATAGCTAACTGAAACCCTTTGTATGCTGCTTACAGAGATTGTTTTCTAATTTTTCTAAATTCCTTGTATTCCGTTCTTAAGGAAAATTGAAAAGAGCTTGTCAGTCTCTAAAAATTAGTGCCTGTTGGTGCTTACCTCTGTTTCCCTTTCATATGCCAAGTTCTCAATAAATGTCTGTGGCATTGTTGAACTTCAGAGTCTGAAGGCTGCCAGTCACAGCATCATATTTATGAAATTCAGTCTGGTCCTCCTTTGAACAGTGCCCGCTCACCAAGGCCTCAGTTGTAATCTTGGTCAACTAAATTGTCTCCAGATACAGGTGGAAGGTTTTTTTGGCTTGGTTTTGGTTTGGGTTTGGTTGTCTTTAACTGAGTATCCTTGTGCGCCCCTATGCTCTAAGGCAAATCCATGTAAGTTGAAAGCTGGAAGCTGAAGCAAACACCTTCTCCTATCACTGTTGTCCTGATACGAATAGCATGATTGTTATTGAACAGAAATCCCACGTAGCTGCGGTATTCCCAAGTTCCTGACTGTTTAGGGATTGGTTTATTTGAGGAGTTTCCCCATGCTCACCTGAATTTGAATACCTGCGCCGTATTCACTTGCAGCTGGTATTTGACATCTCTGCTAAACATTATGACTGTAATTTCTCGTAGTGGTCTATAAATTGGGTTTCTTCCAAAATATTTTATTTGATGAACCCCTTAGAGTGGATATAAACTGTGAGTTTCTCTAAGCTGTGGTCTATTAAATGTTACACCTAAGCCAAATTATTCATGTGTGCCACCATTAACAGTCCCATTGAGCTAATGAGCTCTTTCTGTTTTTCCCTCCTGTTAAAGATATAATACTGTTCCTACTAGTCCACAAAGGAAAAGAGAATACTCTGCATTGAAATTAATAACTTTAAAAAAAAAAAAAGAAAAGAGGTAAAACAAAGGAACGATATCAACAAGTGAAGTCAACATTTTGAAAAATAAGTCCGTTGTTATCGCATCTGTGACTGTATTCAGATGCTTATGGATGAAAGACCAGGGGCGCCTGGGTGGCTCAGTTGGTTAAGCGACTGCCTTCAGCTCAGGTCATGATCCTGGAGTCCCGGGATCGAGTCCCGCATCGGGCTCCCTGCTCAGCAGGGAGTCTGCTTCTCCCTCTCCCGCTCCCCCCTCTTGTGCTCTTTCTCTCTCTCAAATAAATAAAATCTTAAAAAAAAAAAAGAAAGACCAACCAGCGCAGTATTCTCATCATGAAATCTTTTCTTTCCTGGTACCCCACACAAAATTGGTTTTGCTTTTAAGTGTTTTTATGTACTGTAGGGGAAGAAAAAAACATGTTTTTCCCCTTCTACCCTCCTAGGTTCTCTGACTGGGGTCCTGGAAATGAGACTAGCAAAAGATTACTAAAACAACCAGACATTTATTCACATGTGCATTGCCCATGCACATGGGAGTGTGTAGGGATGAGTAACTCAAAGGGGTTGTCAGAACTTGGACATATAGAGCATCTTCATGAAAGAACAAATTTTTAGAGAAGCGACAAGACAAAGGAAAAGACCTTGAGTTTCTAGGGCAGCAAATTGTGGGAAAGTACGTATATGAGGGAAACTAATGGCCGATAAGGGCATGGTAGTAAGGTGTGTTATTACAGATCCATTTTGGCGTCAACTCCCAGACTCTGTTTATAAGAATGTTCTCTTCCTGGTACAAGGAGGGAGGCCACCTTTACAAATTTATGCCCTACTTTTAGGCAGATGGGAGGAAGGCAGATAATATGTCTTTATCTGCTTCTTCTCGACTGTGTTTAACTCAAAATAATCGTTATGCCAGCAGCACACTTTGAGGTGGCATAATCTGCTACCCTTGAATAGCATACCTTACCTCCGCATAGAACTTGACAGTTTTTAAAAACATTTTCTCAAATCCTCCCTTCATTGATCTAGGGCAAATACTAACATTCCCAGCTTCTCATAGTAATAAACTGAAACTCAGATAAAATATTCAAACTGAGGGGCGCCTGGGTGGCTCAGTCGTTAAGCGGCTGCCTTCGGCTCAGGTCATGATCCCAGGGTCCTGGGATCGAGCCCTGCATCGGGCTCCCTGCTCAGTGGGAAGCCTGCTTCTCCCTCTCCCACTCCCCCTGCTTGTGGTCCCTCTCTCGCTGTGTCTTTCTCTGTCAAATAAATAAATAAAATATTTTTTAAAAATATATTCAAATTGGTATTTACTGAGCACCTAATAATTGACAGACACTGTATGAGGGTTTGGAATTTAAGATCAATATAATGTAGTGACTTCACTTTAAAAGCTCATGTCTCATTTATATGTGGAATATAAAAACTGAGCTCATAGAAACAGAGAACATACTGGTAGTTGCCAGAGGCTGGGGGTTGTGGTGGGGGTGAAATGGGTAAAGGTGGTCAAATTATAAGATAAATAAATCCTGGGGATGTAAGGCACAGCATGGTAACAATCCTGTATTGTATATTTGGAAGTTGCTAAGAGAGTAGATCTTAAAATTTCTCATCACAGGAACAAACTTGTAACTATATGGGCTAATGGATATTGACTAAACTTATGTGTTAATCATTTTCCAGTATATATGTGTGTATCAAATCATCCTGTTGTCTAAACTACCACAGTGTTACATGTCAATTATATCTGAATAAAACTGGGGGGAAAGAAAGCTTGTGGACTAGTAGAGTGAGACAAAGACAAGCATAATTACAAATAAACTTAACAGGGAGAAAAATGCCTACACAGTGTCACAGTATCAAAGATGCTACCTGGGAGGGAACACTACTTAGAAAAGGTGACATTTGGGGGGCACGTGGGTGGCTCAGTTGGTTGAGCGACTGCCTTCGGCTCAGGTCATGGTCGCAGGGTCCTGGGATCGAGTCCTGCGTCGGGCTCCCCCTGCTCTTTGGGGAGCCTGCTTCTCCCTCTCCCTCTGTTGCTCCCCCTGCTTGTGTGCTCTCTCTATCTCTCTCTCTCTGTCAAATAAATAAATAAAATATTAAAAAAAAAAAAAAAGAAAAGAAAAGGTGACATTTGGCCTGGGAATTGAAGGATGGTTAGGAGTTCACCACAGTTAGTTGGAGACCTGGGGATAAGAAAGGGGGTGGGGGTGATTGGGGCTGAGCAGAGGAACAGCATAAGCTGAAGCACTGAGATAGCGAATATAGGGTCTGTGTTTTCCAAAGGCTGAGGTGAGACCAGAAAAGCTGGCTGGGGTGAGGGTGTAGAGACCTTGTTTTGCCCCACTAAGGAACTTATAATTTATTCTTTAAGAGAAAAGAAGAACATACCTTTTGTTTGTTTGTTTGTTTTTTAACATTTTATTTATTTGAGAGAGAGAGAGAGAGAGCACGATAGGGGAGAGGGTCAGAGGGAGAAGCCGACTCCCCGCTGAGCAGGGAGCCCAACGCGGGACTGGATCCTGGGCCTCCATCCCGGGACTCCAGGATCATGACCTGAGCCGGAGGCAGAGGCTTAACAAACTGAGCCACTCAGGGCCCCACTTTTTTTGTTTTTTTTTTTGAAGAGTGCTCTGGTGAGAAAGTAAGAGAATGGAATACACCAGGGAGGAAACTGTAAGGAAATAGGGAGGCTAGTAATGAGGGGAGAAAATTCGTAACATACCTGCTCATGTACAGTGTTATGATCTCTAAGTTTAGTAAATATGGTGGGTTGGTCATTCAGTGAACTGACTTTTGATAACTTGAGTTTCAGTGAATTGGCACACTTCCAATAGAGATGAAGAAGGTGAAACAAAAAGAAAATACAGAGAAAGAAGAAATGAGCTGAATTTGAGGGTTTTTATGAGATTGATGGAAATTTCCAGCTGACTATTGGAAACACAAGTGTGGAGTTTGGGAGACTGGTTTAAGAGTGGAAAGTTAGGACGAGAGTCCCCTGCTTTGGGTTTCTTGCTTTGTGCTCCCAGTGAGCCCATGAGTTATAGATTTTTCCTTTGGGTGAACTTTAAGCACAGTGTAGTCATTGTGATGTTAATTCAATCAGTGCCAATCCAGAATTTTCCTCACCTAATCCTACCTGTCCTGATCTGCACCCTTTGAGAGTGCAAAACCACGTAATTACCATCATTCAAGGCAATGTTGATGGTTAGATCAAGCAAAAAAAAAATTTAATTCATAGCTGTTCTTAAGATTTCACAAGACCGTATCTCTGCAATACCATCTTTTTAAAATAATTTTGGAGGCATAACAACTGAAAATCATTTTAAAAGCTGTTTGTGGAAGACATATAAACACATTCAATATAATTTTGAACGGCAGAACTAAGACCAAAGAGAAGAACTGGCAAGGGTAAGATTTTGCCCAGTGATAGAATAGTCTAACAAAGTAGCCAACACAGGCTCCCTTGCCAAGCTGAGAGCTCCCCATTTTTATGTTATTCAAGTGAGGCTGCCAGAGATCTGAGGATAGGGGCCTGGAGGGAGGGGAAGTCTTGCAATGAGTGGATCGTTAAACTAGATGGCATCACCATCTAGTTTTAGGATTCTAAAATTTTCATTTAGAGGATTTGACAAACGCGTGATCAATTTGCATGTTAAGTAAATAGGTTATTTTTTTACAGCTGGCTTTGGCTTCTGTTTAACCACCACAACAAAAATAGCCTCACCCTGTGTTTTGCGTGTATCTCTACTAAACAGTTCACCATGAGTCAGATTCTGTGCCCCATCTCTACTCTCATGTCATCAGTGCGTTTGCAAACAATGCATGGGTCTTTGGGGCTAATTATCTGCTGTCAGTCAGCTACTTCCTGTATGAGGAGTAAACACTATATATACGGAAGGGCTATCATTATAAATAAATGCCATGTCCCCCCCCCCAGTATTATATTAATATATGAATGTTGCTTCTCCTGGAATTAAAATGTTATATCTAGATCTGAATGGAACCCTTGAAAAGGAAATTTTGGAAGCTGTTTTCATGTTAATTACAGAAACTATAATGGAAAATTTTTTTAAGCGATTCAGGAAGAAGACAGTAAAGAACTTGGTTTTCCATTGAGACAAAAGACTTAGGCTATAAACATTTCATCTCTAACTTGATGACAGACACTAAGGGCAGATCCTTTTCTGTTCATATCAGCCCAACGCCGACTGCATGGATGACTTGCCCACCGACTTCGAGGGATCTCTGGGAGGCCCACCCACCAACCAGATCACAGGCGCGAGCGACACGACTGTAAATGAAAGTTCAGTCACTCTGGACCCTGCTGTCCGGACGGTGGGCGCCTTGCAGGTGGTCCTGGATACAGACCCCACCCCGCAGGAAGGAGAAGTCATCTTTACTACTAACAGTAAGTTCTGCTCTGCTTAGAAGCGCCATAGTCCACAGGATTGTCGCCACATAGGAATTAGAAAAAGACACTTTTCCTCAAGAAGAAAACAAGTGAATTGAGTATATAACATTGCCAGTTGTACCCAGCAAGGCCTTTAGAAGCCCAGCGCTTTCCAAAGCCAGCAGGGTAGACAGCAGACCTGGCTGTGCATCTTGCCTGCCCGCACACGACAGCATGTCATACCCCGCGGTACCTGAAGTGGGTAGGGCGCTGGCTCTGGTGTGGTGAAGAGCGAGTGAGAAAAGCAACTGCAGGGGATGCTTAGCAGGACTGGGCTAGGGCACAACCCTGCTCACTCTGTGTGAGTGTGTGTGTGTGTGTGTGTGTGTGTTTGAGAGAGAGCGTGCCCATGTCTGTCCAAGCTGGCCTGGGCTGCGTGCAGGACGGTGCTCTCCCCTGTTGCTGCAGGCCTCAGATATAAATGGTATTCCTTTAGGTGGGTGTTTATACAGTCCAACGTATACCCCTGTAAATGGCGGCATATTAAACTATCTTCTGGATTTCTTCCCCATCCTCTGCATATACTCTAACCCCAGCTCTAGTTGATGGTAGTTATAAAAATATTAAATAGCTGTGTTAGCATTCAAGATTGAAGCTAAAACCTAAAGCATTTGCTCTTTAGTCTTATACAGGAGAGAGAAAAGCTTTGGGAGTTCTAAGAAAACCAGCATGCAAATGAACTTTGGTTTAAGGTTTAAAGTGTGGGTGGATATTGAGATGTTAAAATAAGGTGTATTATTTCTCTTGATAGAAGTAACCTATTCACACAGAAAATTTGGAAATGGAGAAAAGCAGATTAAAGCCTTTGGGGCTATTTCTTTTTAAATTGGTCTCTTTTTTATATATTTGCGATATTTGTAGAATTTATAAAAATTATTCAGGCTGAAATGTAAAGATATGCTTTTTTCTGATGAAGAAACTAATAGGCCTTACTGTTGAAAGATTGAAACATGAAGAATAAAAAAGAATGCAAAAATCACTCAGTACCCCACCTGGAAATTATCACTCTTAACATTTTGGTATATTTCCTGATAATCTCTTATGGGATAGTTGAGACATTATCATAGGCGTTGAATGTGGAATATTATAACTGTAGAACTGCCATAGATCCTCAACAGAAAGTAACTTCAAGGGGCGCCTGGGTGGCTCAGTCGTTAAGGGTCTGCCTTCGGCTCAGGTCATGTTCCCAGGGTCCTGGGATCGAGCCCCGCATCAGGCTCCCTGCTCAGCAGGAAGCCTGCTTCTCCCTCTCCCACTCCCCCTGCTTGTGTTCCCTCTCTCTCGCTGTGTGTGTCTCTCTCTCTGCCAAATAAATAAAATTAAAAAAAAAAAATAGTAACTTCAAGAGGAACTTGGTGGCAAATATCTGCCCCCACACCGTTTGTTAGTTTTAGGTGGGTAAGAATTTTGACTTTGAAAACTTGACTTTTAGAGGCATTAACGACCTCAACACTGAAACAATGACCTTTAAACACTCCAAGTCCTTAAAGATGAATTCTGATCCCTTTGTTTTGAAGGCCTAGGGTGGTGCTGTCCAGTGTTAATATACTGTAAGTCACATATGTCATTTGAAATTTTCTGTAGTCACAGTAAAAAACATAGGTTAAGTTCATTTTAATGATCGATTTTATTTAACCCAATATACTCAAAATATTTTGCATTCTTTCTTTTGTATTAACGCCTCAAAATCTGGTGTGTGTTTTACATTTACAGCACATGTCAGTTTGAACTAGCCGCACTGCAGGGGCTGAGGAGCTGCATGTGGCTAGTGGCCCCCATACCAAAGAGCATAGACCTAGAATCCTAGTCATTTGGGGGTAGAAGAACCTTAAAGGTAATTTCATCTATACCCTGATAAACTTCTAATTTTTGGCATGAGACAGTCATGGCCCAGAAAAGTGGCTGATGCAGATCAGACGATAAGTTCCCTTTTCAGAGTCCGAGGCTGTCCCATAATTTTTCCATTTATTGACATCTTTGCTCCCCATCGGACATTTCACTGCTCATTGTCTCAGTGAAGTATATTGGGAGGCCTGATAAACTTCTGTTCGAAAACACTGAAGGCATAGCTTTTCTCAAGCCCGTAAGAAGAACCCAATCAAAAATGGATCATTTTCCTTGTCATAAAATATTATTTCATTTTCAAGAGAAAATATGTCCCCTGTGAGAGTCCATATTCTTGAAAGTGGATACGTACTTCACACATCTCCATAAAGGCCAGATGCCAAATGGAAAGGCATCACTTGTGGGCTAAAATACATCCAAAAATGAAATACGGGATCATGGTCTGCACCCATATACTTCGTAATCTCAAAACTGTTTTTGCCTAAAATAGGGTATTTAGGCCATGGCAGGCATTCAGTAGATGTGTCCAATCTAATCTTGAAGCAGGGTGCTCCTGATCAACAGAAGGAAAAATGCCAGGTCATTATAGAGGAAGATAGTGGGAAATTTGAGGAAATAAGAGAAGTCTGAGGCCACCTCTGTAATCGGAAGATGGGGATGGTATACAGGAATATGGCTAGAGAGATCAGTCTCTTAGTACAGAAACTGAGTTTATTCTTAAACTGTTGATCCTAGCCCATTTATTTCTGATTAGTTTTATTTATTGGGATCTAACAGAATATTCCAAACCCAGTCATTCTGATTAGGTATTAATTGTTTATATTCCTAACCAAATGGCTATAGATTCCTTAAGGAGAAAATCCTTTGCTGTATGCAGGTTTGTAAATTGCCTAGTGCCCTAACTCAAATAACTAATCCACAAATGAACAAACACAGATGTGGGAATAAATGGGTGAAAAGATTCAAATTCTCATCAATGCCGTTAGAACCAGCTCAAATGCTGTCTAAAAATAACGTGGATGGAAAGTTAAGTGTAGCTGGCATACAATATTGCTGCGAATCACAAACAACTAACCCAGTAGAGGTTGGACCTAACTTTTCTTCACGTTATCCTTTCCCACCTCACATCTCTAGAGACCCAGGGAATTACTAGATAATGAGGAAATAACCATAGCTATCAAATACATCACACCACTTATGCACCGGCCCCCTTTTTAAGCCCTATGAGGGAAATATTATTTTTATTGTCATTTTACTGATGCAGAAATGGAGACACAGAGTGATCAAAGTAACTGGCTTCAGAGCCCCACGCTTAGCTACGCTATGCTCCGAGGATGAACAAGGGGAGAAAATAAACACAGTAGCTTGCTCCCTTCTTTCATTTATTTATTCCTTTTCCCCATTTTTTCTAAATCTCAGAAAGATAAAAAATGTGTGTCGTCCCTCCTTGCGTGCTCATCCCTACCTCTGCTCCTCCTGTCTGGCAAATGCTGTTGGTGTGTGGTCGATCAGATGCATGTAGAAGTCATTTCAGCACTCAAGGGGGGGAGTGTAGAACAGATTGCCTTTAGCGTGAAGATGGAAAAATCTGGCATTAAAGGATCATCTCCAGTTCTCGGGAAAGGGAAAAAAAGAAAAGCGTTTATACAGCAAAGGAAATCCAAACTTGTTGCAAGTCTGACGTTTGGGAGGAAGACGCGCTCATATGCATTATCTTGACTGTTTCTGATATTCTGCCTTTGACAACCTCACATGGCAGTCCCAAATCACACACTGTTTCTCCTGCACCTTGGTGCAAGGGGTCGTGTGCCTGAACGCGCAGACGTCCCTCACCAATCTTTGCCTGCAGCCATGCCTAATTGCACCCCAAACAGACATTGCCTTCTGACTCCCCAGGCCCAGGCTGCAAGTTTTTGGATTTGCTTCAGCCAGGAAAAAAGTTCCGGAGGATCAAAGAAAAACACAGCTAAACAAACAGTTCTGTGTGTTGGCAGACTCCAGACAGGAGCTAGAAAAAGACACAAAAGGAGAAGACTCTATTACTCCTCCGTGGAAACATTCAGTGCCACTCCACATCCACTCAGGAGGGTCTGAAACCTTCCCTTTGTTTTTCGAGGAAGCTGCCCATTTACTTTATGAAGTCACTGCACTACACAGCTCTCTGGCACTGTCTCTCAGTTATACCCACTTGCCACTCCTTCTACCTCCGACTAGAGAAAGCCAGCATTCAGCCCACGGGGTGGAGAGTGGAGGGTGGGAGGGGTGGAGGGAGCCAGGAGCTAGAAGGAGACGTGGAAATGGGTCAAATCAAGACACCTCCAAGCTGCCCCTGTACCTTCTTGAGCACATGCCAGAATGTGTGTGGCTGGGAGACCTGGTCTTCAGATTTCACAGAAGTTAAGCGGGACGCATGAATCATTATATACTCGGCCATTTGAAATGAAATGTGGTATGGGATTCCTCTGGGAGACTTCCTTCGCTAACTTTCTATCAACTTTCATCCTTGGGGGAAGCATAGTGCATCCAGTGTATTCAGCAAATATGATGTGTGATGTGTTTAAAATGCACCTTTATTTTTGCCTCAGTGCCACGTTAAATGTACTGAGTGGGTATAATATTCTCCTCCCCTGGGTGAAAATTCCAGCAGGCCTAGGAATTTTCTGCTCACTCCTAGGTAACTGACTGCTCTGGAAGTCCCTTCAGGTCCCAAACACAGATTTTTTGCAGGGCCCTTTTCCTTGTAATTCCCATGCCTCAAGACAGGTGGATCTCTCGCTTACTTGTAGGGCCCCCTGCCGCCCCAGTGCATGCACACAGTCCATTCCCAGCTGCTGTCTGCTAAAGTGCCCTTACCCTCTAGGCCCTTTTGGATAGGGCTCAAGCTGAGCCCAGGCCAGCTCTGGACCCCCACACATCACCTGCCCGGACACTCCCCTACCGACCAGCAGCTGTGTCTGACCTCTGACCTCACAGAGGCCATCTGCCTCCTCTCTCTACCCTCCGGGCAGGAAGGAGACCTGCGTCCACAGTCTGCTCTAGCCTTTCAAAGGCTGAAGTCAGTTCTCTCTGAGTCCCACCTACAAGAACATAGTTCAGAATCCCCTCCAGGGTGCCCTGATAGTAACCCCTCACTGGGCTTGGGTGTGGGAGGTAGTCCTCCCCCGACCCCTTTTGCTAGAGGGGTAAGATTTAGCAGCACCGTAGTCTCTCCTCAGACAATCCCTTTACCAGTTTCTCTACCTTCCTCTCCTTCTCTCTCTCCTTTATTGTCTCAAAATGGGTGACGCAGTCAAGAATCATAGAACAGGTTTCCCTTCATGTCCGTTATACATCCAGCAGTGGGATGCGGAGCCGAGCGCTGGGTAGAGGTTGGAGAGGCTGTCCACACCTCTTCAGCAGAAACAGTCAGGAAGGGTCCCATGAGAGACCAAAAGAATTCGTTTCTGAACATCCTGATGATCTTTACTGGAGGGACCATATTCTTAGCTCAGAGGGCAACTAAACTATGGTCTCTTTGGAAAGAACCTAGAGATAGGTCAGCCTTTTTGGAAAAAAAACAAAAAACATGCTCATACTCTTCAAATGCATTCATGAGACAAAAATAATTGCTAAGACACAGCTGAAACTGCAGCCCGGGAAAAAACGCCATTTATAGAAAAAAAGCCGCCAACAGCTCCCCCTGCAATCCCCAGGAGCTCTCCAGAGACACATTCTCCATCCTAATTATGGGAAAAACTTCCAAAAAGTTCATTCAGAGACTCGTGTATAGTCTCTGGCATGATTCGCTTTCTCTGATTTGAGGGACTCAGTATAAGCTTCTGTGCGGATTCTTCATTCCTAAAGACAGATTCTCTTAAAATTAGGCCAGAGGTGACATTCACTCATTTTTTTTTAAGTTCTTTGTTTGCTATTTAAGGAGCAATTGGTGAAGCACTCAGGACATCTATGTTCAGAAGTTTTAAATGCCCGTAGCCTTGCTCTGACCACAGCCTAAGCGTGAAAACAAGACAGACTGTACATTGAGGATTTTCCAGGGAACCCAGTTTTGAACCTCTGAGTCGAGACAACTGAGAGAAAAAAGGGAGGGTTGGCATGAGCATCACATTTCTGTTTCAAATGTGCAACTGTGCTCTGCTATATTTGCAAAGCAGCAATTTCCAGGTTTTATGTGACTACAAAATACACTGGTGCGTCCAGAAATAAACACATCTAAGTGAAGTATTCCATTGTTTATGAGAGACGACAAGAGTGAGTAGCCACGTCTGCTTTTGTGACCTGCATCAAAGCCTGAAACGGCAAAGTAGCTACCCTTGACTCTGGGTAAATATGCTGGCTGGAACCAGCAATGAAAATGATCTCCCTTGGTGCCCATAAGATTCCCATTAGCCCCCGAAAGATGATGGCTTTGATTTATGGGACTATTCCACTGTGGCAGGCAGCAGAATCAGCCAACCATTTAGGAGTTTAGACCCCACTGTCATCGCTCCGTCAGGAAATAGTTAAGCCCCAGGTGGACTACTTCTGTACAGAATAAAGCATTTGCAGATTGTGATACTGCTCCCCACAGTCATCGCCATGTCTCATCACATGCCAGGCTCCTGGAGCAACATCACCCCCTTGATTCTGAGCCATCCAGCTCACCAGCTCAGTGAGAGCTTCGGCAGAGAGACAGTTGTTCTGAAGAGGAAAGATCTTTGTGATAAGCACATGCCTTGATCATCAAGTGACCCACATGGCAACTGTCCAATCCACAAACCAGATTTTCCACGATAACATTTCTCCTTGGGGTGCCTGGGTGGCTCAGTCAGTTGAGCGTCTGCCTTTGGCTCAGGTCATGATCCCAGCGTCCTGGGATCGAGTCCCACATCGGGCTCCCTGCTCAGTGGGGGCCTGCTTCTCCCTCTCCCTCTGCTGCTCCCCCTGCTCATTCTCTCTCTCACTCCCTCTCTCTCAAATAAATAAAATCTTTTAAAAAATTGTTTAAAAAAAATTTCTCCATGATTAAAAACGTTTGCCAATCCAAGAAAGCCCACTCGGAACCAGGCTGCCAGGGTTTTCCTGTCCTGTACATCTGGTGCCTCTGACAGGACGTATCGAGGACCTGTAGATTTACAAACAGCCTGTGAGAGAATTAATCAATTTAGACCACAGATATATTGCCCCTTGGAGCACTCAGCCTGGGCATGACACACACCGTCCACAGGGGAGAAACCTGTCTTCCTGAAACAAAGTAACTCAGCCAGCAGAGCAAATCCATCCATTTCTGGGAGATTGTCTCAGATGTTCTAAGTTACTCGTTGAGAGCACCATCTCCAGTTTGATGAATTTCTCCCAGGGCTGTCTGGCTCTGGGTAAGTGTCGCAGCTCAGCAGCTGTTCCAAGAGTGGGCTAGGGAAAGGGCTGTTGAGCAGACCTGCATTTTGCCAGACATTGTCACACTGAACATGGATCTCAGCGGGAGGAGGCAGCTGATGGCAGGAAACACAATTGACAGGTCAGCACTTTTTCAATATTTGAGTAGCACGGAGGGCAAATAGAATAACATTTCTCTTTGCATTTCAATTCTAAAGCGTATCCTGAGGAAATTCCATTATTCAAAGATTAAGAAAGCAGGAACAGCTGAATGCCTTTTGAGTGACATAAGAATTAGCTCTGAAAATTCAGAGTCTCAGGGTACTAAAAGTCAAAATATTTCAGAAATGAAATTCAGTGGTACAGGAAAAAAAAAATATGCAGCTACCAGGACATTACTGGAGCTACTTGAGGTAAGATGATATAAGGGAAATACCACTAGCTTAAGCCAGGAAATTTGGGCCTTAGTCTTGATTTGGCCTCCAATTAGCTATGTGACCTTGGGCAAGTTTTACACATTGCCTTTTCACTTCCTTGCACTTTCATTTCCTCACTTGTCAAATAAGGCACTTGTACTAGCAGATGATTTTTTTTTTTAAGATTTATTTATTTTAGGGTGCCTGGGTGGCTCAGTCAGTTAAGTGTCTGCCTTCAGCTCAGGTCATGATCCCAGGGTCCTGGGATCAAGTCCTGAATCTTGGTCCCTGCTCAGCGGGGAGTCTGCTTTTCCCTCTACCCCTCCCCCCTGCTCGTGATCTCTCTCTCTCACTCAAATAAATAAATAAAATCTTTAAAAAAAGATTTATTTATTGAAGAGAGAGAGTGTGTGTGAGTAGGGGGAGGGGCAGACAGAATCCTCAAGCAGACACCCTGAAGCTGGACATGGGGCTCCGTCCTCTGACCCCTGAGATCACAACCTGAGCCAAATCAAAAGTTGAATGCTTAACGGACTACGCCCCCCAGGCACCCCTAGCAGATGATTTCTAAAATCATTTCCAGTTCCATAACTCTATGATTAAAGTTGGACTCCCTCCTGGCACCCTTCCAAGTCCCACTGGAAAAGGCTCAATCAAGATCTTGCGTTCTCACTTCCCAGCTCTTCTTGCCACCCACCCCCTTCTAGTGCCACTAAGCCAACTAGCAAGGAACTGTGCCCCCAGCTCTCTCCCCCCTGCCACATTCTCTGAGACTGTAGGAGGTCTTAGGAGATGCCGCATCTGCCCATCTTCGAGTCAGATGAGTAGTTGGAAAGACGATTGGGTGCAGATGGCTGGAACACTGCCGGAGCCCCGGTTCCCCTAGGAACCCACCACACAGTGCACCCTGGACCCAGAAGGTGACAACTGTCTGCTCACAGAAGCTCTTAAGCACTACTCACCTGGCTCTTACAGAGCCTTTAGTGGTGATTTTTAAAATGGTAGTTATGGTGGCACATCACATAGACCAAAATATTATGTGGAGCAACTCTCAATTCTGCTTTAATATTGATGTTAGGCAATGGGAAACAGTACTTCAAAAAAAGCACTGAATTTCTTCAATAGATAGGGGTGTTGGTGTGAAGTCTGTGTTTAGGTATTGATATGTATATGAATACACAGTTTGGTGTTTAGTTGCAACCACTATACATAAGATTTTTGTGTATTTATAATGCTTTTTATTTTTACAGCAGATACCACATATATCCTCATTTTCTCTTCTCAGGGAAGTAGTTTAAAAAAAAAAAAAGCCCTGTGACATCTTTTGGAAGTGGTATTATTTCCATTTAACAAATGAGGGTGCTGAGGCAGAAGTACCACATTCAGAGCTGTTGGTCCCAAATTGAGGAAGAAAATCTCTCTCAGTGGACCCCCATTCCCGGGCAGGCTACACGGTGTGACTCCATTCACGTGTCCCTCGTGTAATTTTAACGGAAATAACTGATAATCACCTAAGAATAGCTCCAGTTCACCTAAATATTTTAGAACTAGACTCTGTTTTACTTGTCACTAAAATATTTAAGCACCAGATGTTTTATTAAGGATTTAGTTTAATTGGTTAACAAGTTGAATGCTAAAAATTAGATTTTCCTCTCTATTAGAAATTATGAGGCAGAAACGTGTTTTGTAAAGAACACTTAATTTAATAATTAATGTTAATCCGTTATTAAAGCAGTAGGAGTAAGAAATCTATATATCCTCTTTCAAGGAGTGGAGGCTTGCTCTCTCCTGGCAGAAAGGAATTCTTTTAATCCAGCAATTGGCCATTCTTCCTAAGGTCTCAAAGCATAATTCACCCACAATATCTTATTCTGTCTTCATAATGTTCTTGGGCAGCAGAAGGAAGCAGTCATATCTATCCCAAAAGGAAAAACTGAAACAGAGGTGCTAAATTGAGTTCCTTCCCTGGCCAAATTGTCTTTCCAATACTGGACCACAGAGTTACACTGGTTCCCTGCAGAGAAATGCCAGGAAAGCTCACTTGTTCCAGACTAATAATAGTACATAGTTAAAAATCTCGTTAAAGCATGCCCATAGGAAGTGGTTGAAACTCGAGGGCATCAAGACTGGTCTTCTTGGTGAAGGAACCATCTAGAATCAACTTGAGGTTTCTGCCTACACATGAAAGATTGAACCCACGGGTTTATCTCTGCTACCTAACAAAGTCCCACAAAAGGGTTCATAAAAGATAAAAACCTAAATTGACACTAAGAACAGAGAAAAGATTACAATAGATAATAGGCCAACAAATTTGGGTGACAGATGAGTGGAAATTCACTTAGCAAAGTGGAGAAAGATGAAGTCTAATAAGTGCCTCCTAAGGAAGATGCTGATAAGAAACAAGCAGTTTAGCACTCAGAACCCTGGGGAGCCTCAAGATGTAGGGCACCAGATGCCCAGGAAGGCCAGGGTAAGGGGTGGTGCTCAAAAGATCTGGTAATAGACCATGTAGAGAACATTTAGGACCCCCAGCTCCCCTTCTCCATCCTGAGCCACCTGCTGGTGTTCTTAGGCCCATAACAAGGTCCCTTCTCAGTTGCAAGCCCCACCCATGCACGTTTAATCAGAGTGCCTCCTTGGTAAATAGGAGTGGAGAGCAAGGTTGGCTAGACAGTTATGAGAAGGCACTAAATCTAAGAAAGAGAGACCACAACAAATAAAAACAGAGAATTCCATAAGCTATAATTTGTGTCCTTACAGAGGAGCTAATCTTGCAGGAGATGCTGTTGAAACAGATACTGTGAGAAATAGGAATTTTCAGAGAATGAGAAGAACGCTCAGATATTAAAAAATATAGCACAGCGACAGTTCCCAGACAATGATGAAAAGATAAAATGCTTTTTGTCTTGTCAAACTATGTTCTGGGCATGAAAAAAAAATTGATTTAAAAGTTTAAAAAGTTTAAAAGGATAAACAAAAGGGTCATTTGACATACCATTGAAGACTGAATTCACTAATTCCACATACATTTTGTATCAGCATCCCCCCTGCCCCAAATGTGTTTTTTACTACAGGGAAAACTATGGCCTTTGCATGGCATACTTTGCTTTAGCAAATGTACACGGTGCAAAACTCTTAAGACTGTAACAAAATGCTACATTTTGTTATATTTGTAATATATGAGTGTATAGGTTAATTAGATAAATTAGTGACCACAGTTTTTACAATGAAATTACTTCCTAGTGCTCAAGCCAGTAAGTTGGGATTACCTGTGTTCTTTCCACTCTATTCCCCTCTGTTGTAAAACAGTCACCGGATGTTCAGTCTGCCTTTTAAACATCTGCCCATGGGCCGTTTCCCTCGGCCACTGCCGTAACTTAAGACCTTATCTTCTCTTACCTCCGTTTTCTCTGTGGCTGCCACTGCACTCTCTGTCTCTAGCCTCGACCCCCCACCCCCACCCAGTGTGTCCTCACCCTGCTTCCTGGAGAACCATCTACAGAATTCTGATCTTGTCACTGTTTTGCTCAAAACATTTTTATCACCTACGGGTTAAAATCTCCAGCTGGCTAATCTAAACAGATCAGGAAGCATTTGGCAGCAGCGTATCTCTTTCTGTTTTTTAACCACCACTCCCACCTGGTACTTGACACAGAGCATTTCCAAGCCGCTTGTGGTTCCGGGCACACTGCCCCCGACGCTTCTCCCTCACCTGTCAAGTCATGGGTATCCTTCAGGAACACCTCATCTGCTGTACTCGCTGAGATGCCTTCTCTGCTACTCCAAGCAGAATAGAATCTGGTGCTCCTTTTAGAATTCTCTTCTTCCAAGCAATTCTCTCTGTTACAATTTCTTAAGAAAGCATCTGTCACCCCACTGAATTTATCGGACCGTAAAAGGTACAGACTGTGGCTTTTCGCCTTCATGTCCCAAAATCCAGCACAGTTCTGGGCATAAGGTTAGACTCAATAAGCATTCATTGAATGAACGAATGAATATGCTAAAGAATTTTAAAGAACTCAACACAAGCAATAGTTAGAAGAAGAGGCTGCGTTGTGATATGCTTTTGCATTTTGTCTGCTAACGAAAAGAGAATATATATATATTCTTCCAAGGATCCTCAAGCTGGACCCAGGCACCAGCGGCCGAGCCTCCCTATAGCCAGTTCCTCTGGGATGACTCTGTGACCCTACCCCCGTGTGACAGGGGCACAAATGCTACACTCGTCCCCCACCACAAGGAAGGAGGGAGACTAATGCCTCATGGGAATGGATGGATGATTTATTATTTATCATTATTGATACTGGACTACACAGCAGAAATGGGGGGTTGGAGGCGGCAGCGGAGCCAAAGCGGCAGAAACAAGAGCGGAGTGGGGGGGGAGTGGAGAAAGGCTCTCCCACCTCACGGCACAGCACTTTCTGCAGCGGCCCTGGAAATGACACAGACCAAGGGCCCCGATGCCGGTACAGCTTAAAGGAAACTCTTCCCTTTTTGCATGATACCATTGGCACTACTCTTACTATTTTACATTCGTGTGCGATGAGTGAAGATAACCCTGCCGAGAGAGGATCCAGGCTTGGGGGGGAAACCAGATGACTTTGGCATCAGGCATATCTGGGCTCAGATCCTGACTGCCCACTGAGCTGGTAGCTTGTGGCCAACTCAGTTTCACATCCCTGGGCCTTAATTTCCTTTAAAATTGTTCCAGTAAAGTCCACCTCACCACCCCTTGTGAGGACGAAATGAATCGATGTATATGCAGCTGCCAGTTTGGCGCCTGGCATGTTGCCTCTCCCTACCCGTCCCCGACAGACACATCGCAGGTCCCTGTTAGTGCAACTGGAATGTCCTCATATTATAAAAATACCTACAGAGCACCTTTCTCGAATAGACTCCAAGGCCCTACAGCTGGAGGTTGTATCCTGAACCATTCGCCCACGGAGAGGAAAATGGACATTACCTTGCTCTTCTTCAATTCCCGGAATTACTTTACGTCCTGAGCCAGGACTGCATGCTCTTTTTCGCTAATTGATCATCTGAGTACTCCTGAGTTACAGACTGCAAGCTTTATGACCATGATCTCATATAAAATAATGATTGTCCTTCTAACACCATTTGTAGAGAAACCGCTCAGGTTATCAGGATCATCACGAGGCAGCCCATCAATCAATCAACAACCCATTAGTGTCAGTTCCTAGAAAGTCATAATTAGGTCTTTCTGCACACAGCTCTGTATGGTACTCAGCAGACTGCAGCCCTACAAATAACCTTAGAGAGTGTTTTGAGCAGACAGCCCTGCAGATGAATGATCTGTGGATAAACTAGTAATCTCAGATTTGCTCAGTCTGGGAAACAGCTTAAAACAAAAATTTCGGAAGTACCCATTATAGAAACCTCTGAGTTTTCGGCAAATGGGTGCCACGCCCCCTCTAGGAGACCTTGAGGGTACAGAAATACCTAACTCACTGGTTTTTTTCTGGGGTGGTCCTCACTGTGCTTCCCCCCTTTGGGGGTAACTTACAGGGAAACTTCTAGAGAGAAGAAAATGCATGGTAGCTAAGTGAGTTAGCCAAACTCTCCTCCCCAGCTGTGATGTGATCAGTTAGGTCACATTCTACTGGTCTGGGTAAGTCAGTATGCCAGGACGGTGGGAAGACTCTCCATCCTGCTCACTCCAGAGGCTTCCCAGAGAGCACACACCAGGGTGGAGATCAAGCGAGGTTTCCTGCACACAGACGTATGCAGGCATGCACACACGCACACACACACACCGTGTGCACGTGCACTCACACACCACCACCGCCAGTCCCCGGGGCCTTGGCTCATCATCCAAAACCGCTAGGAAATAGATTTCTAGGGATTCCCAGGAATTATTGTGGGCAGAGGTAGCAAACTATTGTCACGTGTGACTCCTCTTGCCGGCAGATGAGTTGAGCTTGGGCCTGAGGATGCTTCTGACGATGCTTTAGTTAGTAGCTGGCATTTAAATGCGGCCAGGTTTTACATACAAATCTGCATTTGCAACTTGAAAGCCTTGGAAGCAGCAGTGATCCTGGGCCTCATTCCTTTTATGGTGCTAACTGGCTAGACCCGAGTCCTAACAGCCCCTCAGTGCAAAGCGTGTCCTCTCCAGCTCACCCCAGCTTTGTCATCACCAATTTAGGGACAGTTTCAGGGCAAACAGGGATCCCCTCATCGGCACTGATGTCTAAGGGACAATCACAGTTTGGAATTGTCCTAGTAGGTCCCATTAAAATAACAGCACTGGTAAAATCATGCAGTACGACTGTGTGTGTGCCGATCAGGCAGCCGCGGACACAGCTAATACTCTCACTGGTTTAACTACTGTTCCCAGCAGGGAGAGACCATTAGTGGACTTATAAAGTTTATTCAAAAAAAAGTTTGTCAAGCATCATTTATATAAATAAAGACTTATGCCTTAATCAGAGCTGTCAGCACAAGAGAGTGTTGGCTGCACTTATGCTCCTGCTGTGCAACAGGGATAATGGAATGAATTTTTTAAGGAAACATAACACCATAATAATACTGCAACTGTGTTTAAATAAGGAGCTCATTAGAAAATTGGACTTGGAAAGCCAAGTTTAATATCCTCTTTGTATCATACGCAGAGCGTGCACACACGTGCCCGGACGGATGCCAGGAACACACATGCGTACACACGTGTGTACGCATCTTACGTTCATATGCACCTGTCTGCACACATATATGTGCGTGACTCAGTACCCTCAACTCTGTGTCACCGTAGTTCACTGCGTCTCAACAGGAATCAGTGAAGTTTCTGGTCATGACTCTCAATTTATGACTCCTGAACGTGCAACTGTGGTTCCACTTTTGCTTGTCAGAGAGGGAACAGTATCCCAAACAAATTTATGTATCAGTTTCTTTAATGGACCTTTATGCTCTCTAATGTCTGGAAAAAGGAAATGGACCCCTATAAGTAAGGCAGTCCTTAGTTTTAGATAGTGTACTCCTAGCCCCTGTGCCCTACAAGACAAGGACACACTTACCGCCAAGTTACAGCTGTGTGGGCCTATGTCCCCTCTGAGTGCAAGTGTCATCGTCAGAGGGGGAGGCATCGGGGAACATGACCAAGTGGTCAGGGTGCTGGGAAGTGAAGGCTGGGTCTTTACTAGACAGACAGCAGCGAGGTTTTCAAGTTCCATGTCCCTGATTTGTACCCCTGTAAATAAGGTACGCTCTAGGTAGTAGAGCTAAGTCAAGGTCCAGCCTTGGGCAAATCGCTCAACATCTCCGTGGCTCCATTCCCTCATCTGTAAAACAGAAGTAGTAAGAACACTCGCCTCATGGGATTAAATGTAATCAAAACTCCTTGGAAGAGGGTCTGGTCCATAAAAGCACTAAAAAATGTTCTTTCTTGGGGCGCCTGGGTGGCTCAGTCGTTGAGCCTCTGCCTTCGGCTCAGGTCATGATCCCAGGGTCCTGGGATCAAGCCCCGCATCGGGCTCCCTGCTCCACGGGAAGCCTGCTTCTCCCTCTCCCTCTCCCCCTGCTTGTGTTCCCTCTCTCACTGTGTCTCTCTCTGTCAAATAAATAAAATCTTTAAAAAAAATGTTCTTTCTTATTGTCTAAAGTGGAAGAGAGAGAGGGAACGCAGGTATTAGAAGCATTTACCATGGGGGCACCTGGGTGGCTCAGTCAGTTGGGCGTCTGCCTTTGGCTCGGGTCATGATCCCAGGGTCCTGGGATCGAGCCCTGCATCAGGCTCCCTGCTCCGCAGGAGGCCTGCTTCTCCCTCTCCCACTCCCCCTGCTTGTGTTCCCTCTCCTGCTGTCTCTCTCTCTGTCAAATAAATAAAAATCTTAAAAAAAAAAAAAAGAAGCATTTACCATGTGCCAAGGGCCTTGCAGAGAAATTTTAGGGTATTTTGTTTAACCTTCACAATTATTATCACTCTTGTACATGTAAGAAGCTGACGTGAGAGTGGTGCAGGAACCTCGTCAGAAGTCACACCTTGAATAAATGGCAGGCTGGGCTGAGAGCTCTCTTACTCTCCCCAAAGGGGAGACACTGGAGTTGCTCAGCTGTGGTCTGTACATCTACCTGGGCTGTAATTGCAAAGAGACTCCTGGTCCCACCCCAGACCTACCAAATCACAATATTCAAGGCTGGGCTTAGAACTGTCATTCTTTTTTTTTTTTTTTATTTGAGTATAGTTGGCAAATAATGTCACATTCGTTTCCGGTGTACAGCATCGTGATTTGACAAGTTTGTACATTATGCTGTGCTCACCGCAAGTGGAGCTGCCGTCTGTCACCATATAAGCTATTACAGTATCATTGACTGTGGTCCTTATGCTGTGCCTTTTACTCCCGTGACTTACTCATTCCATAACTGGAAGCCTTATCTCCCCCTCCCCTTCACCCATTTTGCCCATCCCCCCACTCACCTCCCCCCACCCCCACGCCAAACCATCAGTCTGTTCTCTGTATTTATAGGTCCATTCTGCTTTTTGTTTTATGCATTTGGTTTTGTATTTCTCAGCCTGACTTATTTCACTTAGCATAATACCCTCGAGGTCCATCTATGTTGTCACAAATGGCACGATCTCATCCCATTTATGGCTGCATAATACTCCACTGTGTGTGTGTGTGTATGTGTGTGTATTCACCACATCTTTCTTATCCATTTGTCTATCGGTGGATACTTAGGTTGCTTCCATATCTTGACTATTGTAAATAATGTTACCAGAACCAGATGGGTGCATGTATCTTTTCAAATTAGTGTTTTCATTTTCTTTGGGCACATACCCAGTAGTGGAATTATTATCAGGCTTCTTGGGTGATTCTTTCTAAAACCAGAGTCTGAAGACTAGTGCTGCTATCCCAGGATGCCTGCCCAGGGAGAACAGACCTGGGGCAACTCGCACATCCTGTGTTGTCTTACCCCTACAATCCGTTTACATTTCATCTCTATCTACCCTGATATTAATTTTATTCAGGGGCACTAGAGTTGGAACATGCTCTTCAACCCAACTAACTTCACCTCTTTCTTATTGACTCAGCCTTGAAAATTTCCCAACTGAACACACTTTGGTGCCATTTTGTGTGATTGGTCCTTGGGCCATAAATTCCCACACTGTCTGTCCATACCCACTGGTCCCTGTGACACTGATCCCAATCCCAAAAGAAAATCAATAGAAAATCTAAGTATATTTTTATTCAATCCTGCCTTGTTTGTGATCTTGATGGGGATTTAATCCTGACAGCCAACATTGCTATATGAGGCAGCGACCACTGCCTTTTAATTATTAAAATAATTATTTCTTTGCTCATTGTTTCTTAGACCTGATATGTGACCAACACACTGCGTTATAGGCATTCACTTACATTTTGAGCGTAAGTAGTAACTCTGGAATCACCTCCTGGTAGAAGGAAGTGCTTTCTGTAGAGAAAGTACTTGCAACAATCCTGAGATACTAAAGAAAGTCCTTGATCCAGTAGAGCAAAAGATGAATTTGGAAAAAAATCACAATTGGTTTTCTCAACTATATAACTTTATTGAGGGAAGAGGTCTTTAGTGTCATAAAATTAACTGCTGAAAAAGGATAAGGCAACAAGGTTACATTTTATAGTTCCTTTGGATTTATGGCCGCTAAGATCTGCAGCATAGCACTAGTTAGTTAGTAACGGCTAAGCAACATTATTATCTTCTGTCCAAGACACAGTGTAGAAAATATGTTTGGGGAGCTTAATGCAGTTGACCCTTGAATAACATGGGTTTGAGTTGCATGGGTCTACTTATATGCAGATATTTTTCAATAAATACAGTACATTACTATAAATGTATTTTCTCTTAAAATTTTTTTAATAACATTTCCTTTCTCTAGCTTTAATGTAAGAATACAGCATATAATACTTACAACACACAACGTGTATATTAATCAACTGTTTATGTTCTCAGTAAGGCTTCCGGTCAACAGTAGGCTATTTGTAGTGAAGTTTGGAGGCAGCCACAAGTTATACTCAGATTTTCGACTGCGTGGGGGTCAGCGCCCCATCCCTGTATTGTTCAAGGGTCAACTGTACTTGGAAGGAGGTAATAATGGTAGGAACTCTTTCTTTCTAAATTTTTTTACCTTGATGAACATTAACAGTTATGGAACATATGGAACCATGACTTTACTCTCATTATGTATACAGCTAATTTCTTAAAGTCGAATATGTTTTTATCCTCCGAGTCTTACTGTTGGGACTTTGCCTTTACATTGATGCATGTCTGTGCTTATGGTACGCTCATCTTCTATTTCTAGGATTCTTTCAGTGCCTAAATATGCATCCCCTCTTGTAGAAACTCTATCTCTAAAAATGCAGCTGTAAAATGGAAAAATATACTCACCTCTGATGCTGGAATTACAAAGTTTTGAGGGAAAAATATTTAGTCTCAGAAATCTCAGCCAGCTTTCATGCTGCCTCTCCTACCCCGTCTCCAGGAGATTTTTCTCTTAGGGGAGTGTAAGAAAAGTGAAGGTGGCCTGGGCCTCAGTCTCCAGTGGGCTAATGAATAGGGTCTGCAAAGGGACAGCTCTCAGGGACCCTTGCTACTTTTTTCTAGGCTTGCAGATCCTGGGGGAGTGAGGGAGTTTGCTCTCTCTGTGAGTTCCCAATATTGAAGACAGTCCCTTGGTATCCGTGGAAACTCAGCTCAGCACCAGAGTGGGTTATATGTGATTTGGAGATTTATAGATTTTTTAAACCACCCTGTGCCATTATTTACCATCATTGGCAAAGCATCCCATGTTACAGGAGACGGTGGTAATAGTGTGAGACAGCTGTTTTTCTGTGGCAAAGTCACGTAAATTATTTGCAAGCAGGAAAAGCAGGAAAAAAAAAACAAAAACAAAAACATTGAAGACCAAATGGTAAGATCTCTCCAGCAATAGAGCACTTATTTGGGACACTGTCTATGTTTGTGTCTACAGACCCTTCAGAAATACAAGTCCAAAATGTTCATTCATTATGTGCTACTGGGGAACATTGGCAAAATGATAAACACAGCATGCAGCAATCAAGGGGGTTAGGCAGGAGCTCTGTCCTGGACAAATATTTAGGCCAACATGGGGTTAAAAAAATGGGGGAAAGCGGGCAGAGGAACTCGTTGTAGACATCAGTAATCTCTCCAAATAGCAGGAGCATGATCCTTAAAAAAAAAAAAAAATCAAAATTCAGAATGCACATAGGCCCCATGTTGAAATGACTCTATGTAATGCAAGGATCAAAAAAGATACTAAGTATAACTGGGGAAAAAGACGTTATAAAGTACTCTGAAAAATATCTAGTCGACCTCACCAAAAGTTAATCTAGAAGTCCTTTTTATCAGTTAAACAAAGCCACTTTGCCAACAATGTCAGTGATTTGGAATAATGTTTATTAATGCGTGTTTTGAACTAGGATGAAATTGCCCCTCCCCTGAAGAAATTTAAATTCTGACAGATATAAAACAGATGTGTACAAAGTAGAAGTTACTTTGCCAAGTGCTATTTTTTTTTTTTTCTAAATAGGTCTCATTTGCCAGATCTGCTAAAAGCTTTGTCTACATAAGGGATTTATGTAGCTTTCATTAGTTTACAGAGAGCGGGGGAATGATCACTCTCGGGCTGGTGCAAGAAATGCTAAGACCTTAACCCCCACATTAAATTCCACAAACTCCCGATGGGCTCGTTCAGGGGATTTGGCCTTTTGAACACATATTCAAGGATATTAGGATGAAATTCTTCTGTTTTCGATTTCCATCCTTGATACTAGAAAATTGCTGGGTTTTAAGTCATTTTCCTAGTTCTGTGTTTATCATAGATATGTTCACCCCCATGATGGTCCATCTAGAAATGGTACCTTTTAAGTTCTCATCTCTTCATTTTTAAGTTTAACAAGCCTCTGGCAGAACAGCTGGCTTAGCCACGCCCCCACCCACGTCAGCCACAGAATTCCACACAGGCGGCTCTTCTCAGAGAGGTGCTGAGCACAACTCTGAAACCATTAAAAGAGAAACGAGAAACTAGAAAATATTCTTAGAAGATACCTACTAAGGTGAAGGGGATGGGAAGAGGAGTAAGATTCCTGGCCCATATAAATTAATGAAACACTTACCTCACTTACCGTGTAGTCTAGATCTGTCTTTCTTAGATTATTCTATGGGCCTGCTTGATGCCCTAATGTAACGTTCTCCATGCAGCATTGAAATTAGAAGAGTAGGAGTCTTGGGGCACCTGGGTGGCTCAGTCAGTTGGGCATAGTCTCAATGGTTTTTTAAATTTGATCCATAGTTGGGGCGCCTGGGTGGCTCAGTCGGTTGGGCATAGTCTCAATGGTTTTTTAAATTTGATCCATAGTTGGGGCGCCTGGGTGGCTCAGATGGTTAAGCATCTGCCTTCGGCTCAGGTCATGATCCCAGGGTCCTGGAATCAAGTCCCGCATCAGGCTCCCTGCTCAGCTGGGAACCTGCTTCTCCCTCTGCTTCTCTCTCTCTCTCTCTCTGTCTCTCATGAATAAATAAATAAAATCTTTAAAAAAAAATTTGATCCATAGTTGTAATTCTTATCAGTGAAAACTTGGGAATATTTATTAGAAAGATGGCCAGGGGGTGCCTTGGTGTCTCAGTTGATTAAGCGTCCAGCTCTTTTTTTTTTAAGATTTTATTTATTTATTTGACAGAGAGAGAGCACAAGCAGGGGGAAAGGCACAGGGAGAAATAGGCTCCCCTCTGAGCAGGGAGCCCAATGTGGGGCTCGATCCTAGGACCCCAGGACCATGACCTGAGCCAAAGTCACACGCTTAACCGACTGAGCCACCCAGGCACCCCAAGTGCCCAGCTCTTGATCTGAGCTCAGGTCTTGATCTTAGAGCCATGAGTTCAACTCCCAAGCTAGGCTCCACGCTGGGCATGGAGCCTACTTAAAAAAAAAAAAAGAAGAAGAAGAAGAGTAGGAGTCTCCCTCCCCAATATTTTTGGCCTTTTTAAAACCAACATGATTTATTCAGATCTTCCCATTCTTTTATGTAATGCATGCAGGTGGCAACCATTATATTTCATTTATCTATATAGCATTGGGGATGGAGCTTTGGCCATGTCTATTTGAAATAAACCCCTGCCCTCTGAGAGCTAACAGTCTGCTCTAGTTAAGAGAAAAATACATGCATGGGTGGAATATTTAAATAATGACATAGACAGTGCTATTTATCAGGTGTCAGGGATATTGTGGATTACAGGAACTCTGCAGAAAAGGGGTGGAGGCATCATGGTGGGCAGCCCTGCCCTCTAACCTATGGCCACACCCTTCCCAGTGGGAAGGAACCTGCAGGAGTCAAGAAGAAAAATCACTCAAGAGTCCCTACCCCACTTACTAGAGACCAAGTTAGCAGGATGCAAACTGCCATTGTGTAGAAGGCTAGAATTGGCCACACCCTTCTTTTTATTTGGGTTTTTACTAGCAAAACCCATTTTCAAACCCAGTGCAAATGTAGGACAATTCCAAATGTAGTAAAGAGGTAAACTTAAACTGTTTGGTTTTGTGGGGGCTAATGAAAAATGAAAAGTACCCAGTGGAGAGTCTAGTGAAGCACTGGTCTACCTCCCTCCTTTCTGTATCATCTTAGGAAGAGGCATTTGATGAAGTTCATTGTAGCTACTAGGTGCTTGTTTTGTTTTGTTTTGTTTTGGCTTTCCAGGAAATAAAGATCAGATGAGCAAAGGAAATGAAGATCAGATTAGTAAAGTAAATGAGAGGGTTTAACAAATGGTTTCGGCAAAGAGCCATTACCCTATTAACTAGTCATCTGCCTCTGAATATTGCTGCACTAGATGCTGGGGCGGGGGGAGGATGGGTGTGGAAAGAACAGTCTGGGCTCTCCTTGTGCCAGTTACTGTCATCACCTCCATCATCATCACCACCCTCATGCACCACACTCAGCGCCCCAGGTTCCTCCCATAGTAGACCCCTTAGGACTTGCTAACAAAGCACAAAGCACCATAAAAACCACCCAGGCAAGAACAGGAGAGCCGAGTTCAAGTCCTAGCTCAGTCACTTACTGGCATTTCGGGAGAGAGTAACTTAGCCTTTCTGAGATTCAGGCAGCCTGCTTTCAAATGAACTCAAATCTTTGACAGAACATTATAAACGAAAGCAAATAATGAATGATGTTGATGATGATGATGATGGCAGAACAATAATGGTTATAATTGTGAAAAAGGGTGTTAGAACGATTCTGGGCCAAATCTACCATTTTCTACCAGGGCTTTTACCCACCCTCACCTTCCATCCTCATTGACCCTTGTCATAATCATGGAATACAGTGATAGATATGGGCAGGTGACCAGCTATTATAATCAATCTTTTTTGGGACCAGCAATTAAAAGTGGTCATTTACACTTCTTCATTTCTTTTATTCTTCTAATGTTTATTTTCTAGAAGCCAAAAGAAATTATAGCACCTCAGAGCTATATAAAACTCAAAAATTAAAATAAGGCCAGGTAAGGCATTAGAGAGTGATTAGGAGCTATTAGCTATAAAACTCCTTAAAATGCCCCTTCCCTGGAGAAGAAAGTGATCATGTATTCTTACTCTGAAAAGGAAAGGAAAAGGAAACTAACATTTATGGAGAATGTGCTAGAAGATACATACAAGGAAAAATTGTTATGATAGAAATTATAAATAATCTAGGGGCACCTGGGTGGCTCAGTCGTTAAGCGTCTGCCTTCGGCTCAGGTTATGATCCCGGGGTCCTGGGATCGAGCCCCGCATCGGGCTCCCTGCTCGGCGGGAAGCCTGCTTCTCCCTCTCCCACTTCCCCTGCTTGTGTTCCCTCTCTCGCTGTATCTGTCTCTCTGTCAAAATAAATAAATAAAATCTTAAAAAAAAAATTAAAAATCTAGGGGCACCTGGGTGGCTCAGTTGTTAAGCGTCTGCCCTCGGCTCAGGTCATGGTCCCGGGGTCCTGGGATCGAGCCCTGCATCGGGCTCCCTGCTCAGCGGGAAGCCCGCTTCTCCCTCTCCCACTCCCCCTGCTTGTGTTCCCTCTCTCGCTGTGTCTCTCTCTGTCAAATAAAGAAAATCTTAAAAAAAAAAATTATAAATAATCTAAATGTTTTCCATTTTAGAAAGACAAAATATAGCATATTTTTAGATGGACTCTTAAACAGCATTTTTTTAAAGGTTTTATTTATTTATTTGACAGAGAGAGAGATCCCAAGTAGGCAGAAATGCAGGCAGAGGGAGAGGGAGAAGCAGGCTTCCCGCAAAGTAAGGAGCCCAATGTGGGACTTGATCCCAGGACCCTGGAATCATGACCTGAGCCAAAGCAGAGGCTTAACCGATTGAGCCACCCAGGCGCCCCTTTAACAGCATTTAAAAAGAATTAAATACAGAATATGATTAAATCTGAAAAACAAGATTAAGAAAAAAGATAAGTTGAAAAATAACATACACAGCAAGCTTTCATTTGTGTAATAAATTTAATGCTTACACAGAATAGCACTTAATTTGTTCATAGATTTATTTCTTACCTGCACAGATGCATGCGCGGGCACGCACACACACACACACACACATTTGTATAAAATGTACTGTAAAGACTCATGTCAGGTTGTATTAGTGGTTGCTTTGCTGGGAGTATAAAACTAGAAATGAGGTACAAAGGGAACAAACATGATTTTGTTATTTCTGCTTTTACTGAAATATAACATGATTTACAAAATGAATATTTATTCACAGCCTGGTATAACTCAGACCCTTCTTTCTGTGCTGGGGGATCTTGTGGTGATGCGGTCTCTGACTTCATGGGGATTACATTGTATTGAACAAGACAGAAGAACATAATGAATAGAATAGAATATTAAGATGGGACTATCAAAAATTAAAATAAGGCCAGGTAAGGCATTAGAGAGTGATTAGGAGCTATTAGGTCATACAGACAAGGACAGCTTCTCTGAGGAGGTGACGCTGGACAGACATCTGAAAATCAGTAAGTATCAGTGCTTGGTGATGGAGACATAGCAGCTTAGGTTACTATATTACTCCTGCACTTTTGTAACTTTTTTTTAGTGTCTGTCCCCATCCCCCTTACCCCCACCAAGAAAATCTGCTTCAAGGTACCATGAGATTTTTAAAGAGGTACCAAACCCAGATAAAGCATTTAGGGATTTCAACCTTTTAACCAATGATTAGTGGTAAGGGATAGTGAATCTAGAAAAATATCCCATAAAGTAATGATTTAATTCTGTATCTGGAAAACACCAAAATGCAAATCATTTTTTTAAATACTCACTTCAAAGTTCAACAAAATCTTCCTGCCTGGTGGGGATTCAAGAAAAATAGCAGTGATTCCCCAGGGCAAAGTGATGGGGGGGGGAGGGGGTTGAAGGTATCAAAACTTTCGTGGGGAGGGATAAGATTTGTATGTTTATCAAAAGGGAGGATGGCTTTCTTCTTTTAAGTTTGAGAATGTGCTTGTAAAGGGGAAATAAACAGTTGGAAAGAGCTGTTTAAGAAGTTAGAACACGGGATGCCTGGCTGGCTCAGTCGGTTAAGCGTCTGCCTTCAGCTCAGGTCATGATCTCAGCGTCCTGGGATCTAGTCCGCATCCGGCTCCCTGCTCGGCGGGGAACCTGCTTCTCCCTCTGCCTGCCGCTCCCCCTGCTTGCGTGTGTTCTCTCTCTCCCTCTCTCTGACAAATAAATAAAAACCTTAAAAAAAATCTTAAAAAAAAAAAAAGTTAGAACACCTGATCTCCACACTGACGTAATACTAAGCATTGTACCATTCAACCAGCATGCAACTATGGGTTCCTTGTCTGCCTCCTCACTTAGAAGTGGGTGAGATAGGTTCATCTGCCTGCAAACAACATGAATAGCAGCTCCAGCTTTATAGTACCACCGTCAAAACCTACATTTTATTAAATAGTTTTTCTGAACCAGAAACTAGGCTAAATGTTTTCTATCCATTATCTTACTGGATTGAATGAGTGAGTGATAAGTAAACTCTAAGGCTCTTCTGGCTTTATCTGCTTGGTTATGAAACAAAGAAGACCCAAGAGAGTAGAAGAGCAGTGGTTTCTCTCCCCAAGGGGCAGAGTGGAGGGCAAATGTCAGACTCGGCTTACTATCCACTCCCCACCCCCCCACCCTGACTTCATTCCCTTTTCCCGTCATGCTCCCTTCCCTGGTTGATCAGCTTGCCTCTCTAATGTTCCCTGATCCAATTCCAGTTGGAGGGTGGAAATTCCACACATAGCAGCACCAAGCAATTCTGAGACACCAGCAGCATGTCCGAGGGTTCAACTCAATTGTGACCCCATCTATGTGGACATAGCATCAGATTCCCCAGGTTAAGGCTTCAGTCCCACAGGACTTCACCCCCCACCACCACCACTTCGGATGCCAGTCACAAGCCCAGGCTGTTTCCTTGTGCTTCTGACTGACCAGCTACAGATTTTTTGTTCCAACAACCTCCTCCTTAGGTTCAATTAATTTGCTAGAACAGGGGCACCTGGGTGGCATAGTTGGTGAAGCCTCCAACTCTTGGTTTCGGCTCAGGTCCTGATCTCAGGGTTGTGAGATGAAGCCCCGCGTCTGGCTCTGCACTCAGTGCAAAGTCCGCTTGAGATTCTCTCTCCCTCTGGCCCTCCTGCTTGTGCGCGTGCGCTCTCTCCCTCTCTCTCTCTCTCTCTCTCTCTCTCTCTCAAATAAACCTTTTTTAAAAATTTGCTAAACAGCTCATAGAACTCAGGGAAACACTTATATTTACCAGTTTATTAAAGGATATGATAGTTTATTAAAGGATATGAATGAACAACCAGAGGAAGAGATACCTATGGCAAGGTCCCAAACAAAGGAGCCTCTATCCTCATGGAGCTTAGTGCCTGGCTCTGAAGCATTCTGGTTCCCCAAGTGTGGAAGCTCTTAGAAAAAAGGGGGCCAAAAAGGTGTCCTCTTGGGTCTTTATGAAGGCTTCATTACATAGTCATGACTAAGTCATTGGCTGATTCAACCCTCCAGCCCCTCTCCTGTCCCTGGAGGTTGGGGTGGGACTGAACGTTCCAACTCTCTAATCACATGGTTGGACCTCCTGCCTTGGATGAGGTTCAGAAGCCACCTTCATTAATAACAAGACACCCATTTCACCTTTATGGCTCTGAAGTGTTTTCAGAAACTGTGGATGAAGATCAGATATATCTGAGAAATAGATTTTGGTCATCTGAATAATCAAAAATATCTTTCTAATAAATCATTATATCACATTACATCATTTGCATCTCCTTTATTTTTACCCTAAACTCATGGCAAGGAATTCCCATTGCATGGCCAAATATTGATTAAAATTCTGGTTTCTGCCCTAAGCACAAGGAACTAGAAATTGCATTCTGTGAGCCAGAGGAATGGGTTAGGTTATGATCTTATAATGTATGATTGGATGACTGCTCTTGCTATTATGTGCTCTAGATAGAATCCATTAGGTTTTCCAGGAAGGCACATCCATCCCAATTACTGTGAATTTGGGTAATTTATTTTTGGGATATCAACTCATGGTCTGGGTCAAAACATCAGGCCTCTTTTCTTTAGCTAAGATGAATCTAACAGTTTTTGAGGGCTTATTTGTGCGACCGCTTAGAGTCCTCCCCTCCTGCCCCGAAACACCAGGTCATAACCTATTCTCACACCAGCTAAAGGTGAATTATGCTGTATTTGTTGGAGGAGGTAGAGGCAACCAGGGGTTTCTCTAAACAAATGACTTGCAGTCTTGAAGTTTTATAAAGCAAGCTTCTCCACGTGCTTTATGGGGCAGATGGTCAGAATGGTCAGAAATGACAACCATAGTAAAAACTTTAAATTGAGGGGCGCCTGGGTGACTCAGTCAGTTAAGCATCTGCCTTCGGCTCAGGTCATGATCCCAGGGTCCTGGGATCGAGCCCCGTGTCGGGCTCCCTGCTCAGCGGTAAGCCTGCTTCTCCCTCGCCCACTCCCCCTACTTGTGTTCCTGCTCTCGCTGTCTCTCTCTCTGTCAAATAAATAAATAAAATCTTAATTAAAAAAAACTTTAAATTGATGGTGGTGGTAGAACAGATTGATATAAAATGATGCCTGCATGCAGAGACCCAAATGTGCTCTTGGCAATGTCAGCTCTCCAGCACTGAACTATTTATTACCTTACAGTTTGCTTATGCTCTTCTTAAGGACTTATATTTCAGCAGAGTCCCTATTTAAAATGCTTCTTCCTTTCAGAAAGGTATGTGTAAGAAACCATGTCCCTACTTCTGCCTTCCCCAATCCATTCCAGAGCGAAGTGAAAGATTTCCGACTTTGCTATGTTCTGCCGCTTGACCTTTAAACTAGACTTTGTGTTTCCCTCAGAGCCCTGTTCTCTAGTTTCTTATGACTCTTGTGTTAGGCTATCTTGTGACAGGGTGACACTTTTACAAGCAGGAGGGATGAGGCTATCACAGGGCAAATGAGCTCTTGATGAAATGTTGATGCATCAGCCTACATCCAATAACACTGAGGAAATAGAACATTACAGAAACAGTAGGGTAGTGACAGGGAAAGAGAAGGGTACCCATTGTCTTCCAGCACATTAATGGGCAAAGAAGGAAGCAGGCAAGAGTCTTAATGGGAAAGGACTAAAGTAGGTTCTGATTAAATTTATTAAATACAATAATAGCAGTGCATCATCTGGCATAGCACATGTCAGACACAGTGACGCAAAACAGTGTGTGTGTGCGCGCGCACGCATGCATATGTGTATCTATACCTAAATGTACCAAATCTCATTACAGTCTACAAAAAAATTATTATTATTATGAGAGAGAAACTGAGACTTTATTTTTCAGCAGTTTATCTAAGCAAGTATTTCTTATGCACAACGTAATAAAACCCATGGATGTTAAAAAAAAAGTTCATGACATGTTAGCCTGGCATTCAAATTCCTGTTCATTTTCGTACAGCCTATCCTTCCAACCTCATCACTGTAATCAGTGAGACCAGTCAGGAAAATGGAAATCACTCTTGGTATTTAAAAAGAGGGGAATTTAATATAAGAAATTGATCACAAAAAATCTTGAGTAAAAATGAACGCCAAGCTTTACCTTGCACCATACATAAAATTAACATAAAATGGGGCACCTGGGTGGCTCAGTCGTTGGGCATCTGCCTTTGGCTCAGGTCATGATCCCAGGGTCCCGGGATCGAGCCCCGCATCGGGCTCCCTGCTCGGCGGGAAGCCTGCTTCTTCCTCTCCCACTCCCCCTACTTGTGTTCCCCCTCTCGCTGTCTATCTCTCTGTCAAAATATAAATAAAATCTTTTAAAAAATTAACTTAAAATGGATCGTAGATCCCAACATGTGATTCACCACATTCATAGCACAAAGGATAAAAATAACAGGATCATCTTGATGCAGAAAAAGCATCTGATAGAATTCTACACACTTTTGTGATAAAAACACTCAACAAACGAGAAATAGAAGGAAATTACCTCAGTGTATTAAAAGTCACATATGAAAAGCCCACAGCAAATGTCATACTCAGCAGTGAAAAACTAAAAGCTTTCTCTCTAAGATCAGGAACAAGGCAAGGATGCTTACTCTCGCCGCTTCTATTTGACAAAGTACTAGAAGTCCTAGTCAGAGCAGTTAAGCAAGAAAAAAACAGAAAGCGTCACACTAGAAGGAAAAAAGTCAGATATCTATGTTTGAAGATGACATGATCTAGTATGTAGAAAATCCCAAAGATTCAATAAAAAAAAATCCCTGTTAGCACTAATAAATGAATTCAGCAAAGTTGCAGAATACAAAATCAACACACAAAAACAATTGCTTTTCTATAACACTTACAATGAATAACCTGAAAAGGAAATTAAGAAAATAATCTAATTTACAGTAACACCAAAAAGAGTAAAATATTCAGAAATAAATGTAACTAAGGAGATGAAAGGCTTGTATACTAAAAACTATAAAACATTGCCTAAAGGGGGCACCTGGTGGCCCAGTCAGTTAAGCATCTGACTCTTGATTCCAGCTCAGGTCACGACCTCAGGGTTGTAAGATCGAGCCCTGTGTCAGGCTCTGCGCTCTGCATGGAGCCTGCTTAAAATTCTCTCCCTCTGCCCACGCCCTTACTCCCTTTCTAAAACAAACAAACAAAAATACTTCCAAAAGAGATTTAAAAGTCACAAATAAATGGGAAAATATCCCATAGTCATGATTAGGAGACTTTTAATATGATAAAATGTTCCTACTACCCAAAGTGATCTGCAGGTCTAATGCAATCCCTATCAAGATCTCAATGGCGTTTTTAAAAAAGATTTATTTATTTTTAGAAAGAGGAGAGAAGGGGCGCCTGGGTGGCTCAGTCAGTTAAGTGTCCGTCTTTGGCTCCAGTCACAATCTCAAGGTCCTGGGATGCAGCCCCACATCAGGCTCCCTGCTCAGCGGGATGTCTGTTTCTCCTTTTTCCTCTGCCCCTCTCCCCTGCTTATGCTCTCTCTCTCAAATAAATAAATAAAATCTTAAAGAAGAAAAGAAGAGAGAGAGATTGGGGAGGACTAGAGGAAGAGGGTTCTGGGGATCTGTTGCACAACAATGTGCATATAGTTGACAGTATGGCACTGTATATTTGAAAATTGTTTTGAGAGTGAATTTAATGTGTCTTTTGACGCACACACACACAGTTTGGCCGTTTTTTATATAGTTTACATATACCTACCATATGGACCCAGCAGCGCACGTCTAGGTATTTACTGAAGAGAAATGAAAATTTATGCCCTCTTTCACTCATATGTAGAATACAAGAAACAGCGCAGAGAATCATAGGGGAAGGGAGGGAAAACTGAATGGGAAGTCATCAGAGAGGGAGACAAACCATGAGAGACTCCTAACTAAAGGAAACAAACAGGGTGGATGATGGGGGGATGGGGTAACCGGTTGATGGGCATTAAGGAGGGCATGTGATATGATGAGCACTGGGTGTTATAAATTGTTAAACACTACATCTGAAACTAATGATGTACTATATGTTGGCTAATTGAGTTTAAATAAAATACTTTTTTAAAAATGTATGCCCTCAAAAAGACTTGCACACCAATGTTCATAGCAGCTTGATTCACAATAGCCAAACACTGGAAATAACTCAGTGTTGGTCAGCTTGTGAATAGATCAGCAAACTGGGATACATCCATCCAATGGAATACCTTCCAGCAATAAAAAGAAATGATCTATTGATACCTGCAACATCATGGACAGATCTCAAAATGAGTGTACTGAGTGAAAGAAACCGGACACCAGAGAGTGCATGCTATAAAATGACATTATAGAAAAGGCACCTTAAACTAGAGCCATGATTCTTTGCCGGGAGCAGTTTTGCCTCTCAAGTGACATTTGGCAATGTCTGGAGATGTTTCTGGTTGTCAAGCTGCGGAGAGGGTGGTACTACTATAGCATTCAGTGGGTGGAGATCGAGGTGCTGCTCAACATCCTACAATTCACAGGACAAGCCACCCACACACACAACGAGGAATTACCCACCCCTAAATGTCAATTATACCAATGTTGAAAAAATCTGATACGGGCGCCTGGGTGGCTCAGTCGTTAGGCGTCTGCCTTCTGCTCAGGTCACGATCCCGGGGTCCTAGGATTGAGCCCTGCATCGGGCTCCCTGCTCAGCGGGAAGCCTGCTTCTCCCTCTCCCACTCCCCCTGCTTGTGTTCCCTCTCTCGCTGTGTCTCTCTCTCTGTCAAATAAATAAAAAAAAAATTTCAAAAAAAAAAAAAAAAAAAGAGGGCGCCTGGGTGGCTCAGTTGGTTAAGTGACTGCCTTCGGCTCAGGTCGTGATCCCAGGGTCCTGGGATCGAGCCCCACATCGGGCTCCCGGCTCAGCAAGGAGCCTGCTTCTCCTTCTCCCACTCCCCCTGCTTGTGCTCCCTCTCTCACTGTGTCTGTCTCTGTCAAATAAATAAATAAAATCTTTTTTAAAAATCTGATAAAAAGTTACTTTAAAAAAAAAACAAACATCTGATGTCACCTGGAGCCAGTAACAGAAGGAAGGATTGACTATAAAGGGGCATGGGAAAACTTTGGGAGGAAATAGAAGTGTTCACTATTTTAAAACACCCTCAGGATCATAATGGTGGCTGCACAGATATATACATCCATCAAAGCTCATCTTATACACTATCTTTTTTTTTTTAAAGATTTTATTTATTTATTTGAGAGAGAGAATGAGAGAGAGCACATGAGAAGGGGGAGGGTCAGAGGGAGAAGCAGACTCCCTGCTGAGCAGGGAGCCCCATGCGGGACTCGATCCAGGGACTCCAGGATCATGACCTGAGCCGAAGGCAGTCGCTTCACCAACTGAGCCACCCAGGCGCCCTACTCTATCTTTTTTTAATTTCAGATAGGCTCAACGTATAACATGGGGCTCAGGGGCGCCTGGGTGGCTCAGTCGTTAGGCGTCTGCCTTCGGCTCAGCTCATGATCCCAGGGTCCTGGGATCGAGCCCCGCATCGGGCTCCCTGCTCTGCGGGAAGCCTGCTTCTCCCTCTCCCACTCCCCCTGCTTGTGTTCCCTCTCTCGCTGTGTCTCTCTGTCAAATAAATAAATAAATAAAATCTTTAAAAAAAAAAAATAACATGGGGCTCAAACTCATGACCCTGAGATCCAGAGTGACACACTCTACTGACTGAGCCAGCCAGGTGCCCCAAATTATACACTTGAAACAGATGCAATTTATTGTAGGTGAATTATGCTTCAATAAAGTTGATTTACAAAAAATATAAATAAAAGTTTATCCAGTGGTGTTACCGAGAGCTCCTGAGTGTGCATCCACTATTCTGATGTTGTCAGAGCTGTCTTGCTTCTGCTGGGGAAGCCACCAGCATTGAGGCTAACTAGGAACTCACATCCCTCCCCATTCTGATTCTGTTGAAACCGCTCCCAACAGTTCTGGAACCCACAACCCGAACCAGAAGTGTGGTAGCTTCCCTCCTCCTCCTGCCTTCCAATCTCCTTGGCAGAACCTCACATAAGCCAGCTGGCAAAGGAGTCTGGGAAATGCAGTGCCCAGCCTTCTAGCTCCCCATGAACCAGGAGAGGGCAGGAGGGGCGCAGAGTACCTACAAGCTACTTCTGGCACATAGCTCATCATTGTCCATATCCGAAGCTACAGTCCAATCCACATGCCTTGACATGATGACACCTAGTCATGCTGGTTCCCCTGAAAGGAATACCATTTTCCCTCCTCCCCATACTTCCCAATACCAGTTAGATCTCACCACTGGTTTACCTGTGACCTACTTCATGAACCCCTTTGGTTACCCAGTTGGAGGCAAAATTCTCCCCACCCCTCTGTTTCTTGAGCATTTTATTTGTACCACCCACCTTTAGCATATATCACCTTGGATTAAACTTCTGTAGGTAGTCTGATCTCTTTTACTAGATCAAATTCAACTTAAAGGTAGAGTCTGTTTTAGTTCATCTTTATTTCCTCCACAGCTCATCTCCAGTATGGGTGCCTACCTAATGAAGTGTTCAGTATATACCCATTGAATAAAAGAGTGATTAAATAAATTAATGAATGAATAAATGAAGTCTATAGATAATTTTATACAACTGTAAAAATGGGTAAGTCTGTATATTTGCCTCTCTCTCTAAATCTATCTAGCAGCTTGCCCTATTTTTTACTTTTTTTCATTCCAATTCACATTTATCGAGAGCCTTCCATATATCAGATACTGCGCTTAATGCTTAAGGTTTTCTGTAGGTAATACTAGTTGGGAATTGTAAAATAGCTATTAATAATGTTAATAAATGTTCACTAGGTTTTGCATCCCTTCCTGCACAAACTAATATAAAACTATCGCAAAAGTCACATTGTCCCTTCTTTTGGCACTTAGTGAGGAATTACTCAATGAATGAATTGTTAATGAAATCCGTAAGGAGTTTGAGCAACTGGACGAAATCATTTCGCTCCTGGGTGAAGTGTCACAAGGAAAGAAAACCAGTGATGATGAGATAAAAGCAAAGTGAAATCATAATGATGTGATCTTACTTCGTATTTATATACGAAGCTTATGCTTCCTGGGAATTCTCCCTCACCAAGTCCACATAAAAATAATGCTTTAGGGACGCCTGGGTGGCTCAGTCGTTAAGCGTCTGCCTTCGGCTCAGGTCATGATCCCGGGGTCCTAGGATCAAGCCCCGCATCGGGCTCCCTGCTCCGCGGGAAGCCTGCTTCTCCCTCTCCCACTCCCCCTGCTTGTGTTCCCTCTCTCGGTGTCTCTCTCTGTCTCTGTCAAATAAATAAATAAAATCTTTAAAAAGAAAATAATGCTTTAAACCTTCCCATCTGAGAGGGAAGAAAGGACTTTTCTGATTTGATCTCAACATGCATATATTTATATCATTATGGAGCAAGATCTTAAAAAGGCAAAAGCGCTGATTGTATCTGAACAATTTCGAAGTCACTTAGCCAGATGGATAAACTTATATTGTAGCCCTGGGATGCTTAGTTCCCAAAGGTGGCCAAGTGTTGTCTGTAAGAACAGCTTAGCCGTCACATAAAAATCCGGCAGCTCTGCCATTCCAGAATGGCATAGTTGTCAATATCATGGGCTCGGGAGAGGATTCCATTTCTGCCCCCTTTCTGTGCACTTGATTTTGGACAAGTTGGCTTCACCTGTAAAATGTGTAGCAGTCGTTGGGTACCTACTTCAGAATGTCACTGTGAGGCATGTAGGCAGGAGACAATACATTGGAGCTGTCGTTATTAATATTATTGCCCAGCCTCTGAGGAAAGTGGCCCTCAGGCCTGCCATTCTCACAACAGAAGCCCCTCCTGAGAGGGAAAATTTAAACCAAATCAGAAGTTTATCTCCTCAGAAATTCTTGTTAGGCAAAAGAGATAAGGCAAGGAATCCCTGCGAAAGGAACGTGTTTCCTTATTGAAAACACTGCATTTGAAGTCGGATTAACTTACCCACTAAGATTATGACAGGGAGTACATAGGCAGTGCCCCAGCCTCAAGAAAGCTCACTTCTGGGAAGAGATGAGAAGATAATGTTGTAAGCCAGCCAGTCTGGTTGAGCCCCCCTCCTGTGGTGCCCTTGCATCATACAGGGGTGATTGGAAATGATGTCTCATTTTCAAGAAGATAAACATTGGTAGCAGTGGATGGAAGGGTGCCATTTTTCTTTGAAACCTTATTTTTCAAGTACATGGGAAAAAATAAGCTTTTATGTGATGCAGAGCAGCTCCCAGCATGTAACACCAGACCTCCTGGAGAATCAGGACACCTGGGGGATTATATTCATCACCATCTTACTTTCTCTGAGCACAGAGAACACTTACTCTGAGGGCAGTGTTTGTTAATTCTTAACAGAGGAGGACTTACTCCAGCCTGCTGCTGCTCTGTGCCTTCTTTCGGAAGACAGGCAGCAAATATCAAAGCTCATTCTGGGAGGGATAATTTTCTGCTTTAGCTTTTTTTATTTTAAAGATTTTTTATTTATTTATTTATTCATGAGAGACAGAGAGAGAGAGAGGCAGAGGGAGAAGCAGGCTCCCAAGGAGCAGGGAGCCCGATGCGGAACTCGATCCCAGGACCCTGGGATCATGACCTGAGCCGAAGGCAGACGCTTAACCATCTGGGCCACCCAGGCGCCCTCTGCTTTAACTTTGAATAACCACCATAAAGAATCAAGTAGGAAAGCAGTGACTTCATATGAAAAGTGTCATGTCAAATTAATAAAACAGATAGTCAGTGAAATGTAAAACAAAAAATACATTAAAAAGAAAGGCAAGCCACTCTTATTGCATACAGCAGTGTGTCCTCCAAGTCACCCAGGGTGCGAAATCTCTTCAGTGAATGGTTCTTAGCCTTTTTGTGGTTCTGCAAGAATCTAGTGAAAGCAATCCTCTTACCAGAAAAATGTATATATCCATATAAGCATATAAGCACGTATAGAATTTTAGGTACCTGGATGCCCCTGCAAGTCCACTAATCCTCAGGTTAAGAATCTCACCTCAGAAGTATAGATATGGTCAAGTTCATGGACCCTGGAGTCCGATCTAGGTTCAAATTCTACTTCCAAGTCTTACTTGGAGTGTAAGCTCAGGAGGTTTTTAACCTTTCTGAGCTTTAGTTTTATCACCTGAAACTAGAAATAATACTATATCATAGGTTGATTTTGAATATTAAATTAGACAATCTGTTTAAATACTTAGTGTAATCCCAGGTATGTACCAAGTACTCAATAAGCATTAAGATTGTTATTAGCGGGCGCCTGGGTGGCTCGGATGGTTAAGCGTCTGCCTTCGGCTCAGGTCATGATCTCAGGGTCCTGGGATCGAGTCCCGCATCGGGTTCCCTGCTCCTTGGGAGCCTGCTTCTCGCTCTGCCTCTCTCTCTCTCTCTCATGAATAAATAAATAAAATCTTTAAAAAAAAAAAAAAAGATTGTTATTAGCTAATAAAATAACAAAACTTGCCCTACATGGCCAGAGAGGAACTTCAGTTCAATTTCAGTGCTACAGACATCTGCCAAGTGCCTATTTCTGAAGGAGCATGGTGGGATTCTGAAATGGGAATGTTGACAAGGGCCAGGGAAGTGCCAGGGATGGGCCAGGTATGCCCAACACTGGATGAGGCAGATCTCAGGGTCTTCTATTCTCAGGAGGGAACTTGGTCATCTGGGCACACTTTATACCACAGCAGAACTACAGCTGCAATGCCCATTTCACAAAGGGAAACTGTGAGTCTTTGGTACTTTCTTATATATTAAGAAAGAGATAAACCAAAGATATTAATAATTTATGAATTAAATGGAATAAATCCCAACACTAAGAATTTTTTGGTTAACCACGCTGAGGCTACTGCTGGATTTTACTTACAATTAAGTATGGAAATGTATGAAAGCAGTAGGTAATGGGTCAAGAAAATAGGTTACAAAGCTCCATTTAAAATGGAGTATTTTCTGCCCACCATCTCATCAGATGCCCATTAATGCTGTGATAAAGACACTCAAGACTGTGAATTAGATGACAGAGTTAGCCTTAAAACCCACCCAACCAAATCAGTAATACTCACAGTACTTCATTTCCTTGGGTATGGATTGTTAATTGTGAGTCAGTGCCTATAAAGAAGGTAAAACCGAGTATGTTTAAAAGAAAAGAAGGAAATGAATCAATGGCACAGTATTCTCTGGCCATTTTCAGGCTCTTTTGGGGCTTGCCCTCCTCTGGTATTCTTCTGCCCTCCCCCTAAATATGAGGTTTCAATTGATATTATCTACGTCGGCCAAGTACCACGAACCAGGGCAGCAGACTGTTGGACAGCTGTGGGGACCCAGAGCCTCTTTGCCTTGAGCTACTCAGGGCAGCCCTTACTCTGTTCCCCTCAATGATTTCATCCTGGGAATTGGGCATATATTGCCAGATACTTCTTTTTCCAAGACAAATTTCAAATCTAAATGTGTATGTAAAATATCCTGACATTTAAATATTGGTAACTAATTCATACTTTAAAAGATAACATGGTGCAGGCCAGACAAATCATGTTGGCGGCATGAGTTTGAGTCTTTGGCAGTAGGTTTCGGTGTTCTGCGGAGCTCTGCCCCTGGTGTTTTCTCTATAATCTTTTGCTGAAAACACCTCATCTACTCTCCTGGTTTCAAACTGCTGAAGCCTCTCACTTCATGTATTGTCCTCCAGACTCCAGTATCTAGCTGCCGACCCCACATCTCCCTTTGCACGTCTCAGGGGCGTCTCAAACATGGCGCACGCACAACTGAACTTTTTTTTTTTTTTAAGATTTTTTTATTTATTTGACAGAGAGAGAGATAGCGAGAGCAGGAACACAAGCAGCGGGAGTGGGAGAGGGAGAAGCAGGCTCCCCGCTGAGCAGGGAGCCTGACACGGGGCTCGATCCCAGGACCCCCGGATCATGACCTGAGCCGAAGGCAGCCGCTTAACGACTGAGCCACCCAGGTGCCCACAACTGAACTCTTGATCTCTCCCCACCAGTTCATCTTCCAGTTCCTCCTGCCCAGTAAATGGTACCTGTATTGCTCAAGAAATGTGGGGGTCATCCTCTACTTTCTCCTCTCTTGCTGCCCTTGCCCAGCCCATCACCTTTCTGTATATCCTCCTTCTAAAATATTTCTTCAGTGTGTTTCCTTAGCTCCATCCCTGCTGCCGTACTGAGCCATCATCACATTTCATCTTTTTGGCTGCAGTGGTTCCCCCCAGATTCCCTCCACCCTTTGTCCTACTGATCTGTTCTTCACTTAACAGCAAGAGTGAACTTTTAAAATATTAAGTGGATCCTATCACTCTCTGTTTCCGTTCTCTCCATGTCTTTACAATGCATGAAAACCAGGAGAAGAAAGTATGTCAAGTAGGTATAATAGTACTGCATCCAGTGGACTGCGAGTATTTTTTTTTCCATCTGTAAAACAGGAGTCAAGACACCTACATCAAAGGGTTGTTGTGAGGATTCAGTAAAGGCCAGTGTTATTTCTGCATTCCTTTTATATCAGCTTTTGCAGGGAAGGAGGTATCATTCAGTGAACATTTATATTGTTAATAGCTACTTCACACTCCCCAATTAGTACCACCTACAGAGAACCTTCTAAATGTTTTAGTGAGAGTGGGTTTCATTTGTATTATTGTGGCCTCAAAGTAAAACATCTGCCTTAATTAAAAGATAAAGCCCTGCTTTTAAAAATTATGGAGCAAACTAAGTTCAATTAAAAACACAGGACAGAGTAAAAAAATAACTTCTAATGTCTTCAGATCATTTTTTTTTAAGTTTTGAAATGGAAAATGATTAGATGCTATGCTTGATGCAATGCTACATCGTAAAAACTGAACCACTTTTTGGCAAGTATCTGATTTCATTGATTCGAATTCATCTTTGCCTGGAGCTGTGCGGGACGGTCAGTTTCCAAACTAGCATCATGAATTCAGCAGTCATAGTTCCATCAGTCCCTATGGCCTTTCTTTCTTTCGATTCACAAGGTCCAACTTAGAAAACACCACAGTGAGAATGAGTCCATAGAATCTGCTGAGGCCGGTGGCTTGAAAAGCCAGGAGTGAAGGTGAGAACCTGCCAGTGCAGGTACATGGAGCTGTCTTTATAGAACTCTGACTAATCAGCCCTTCATGTGGGCCGCCTTTAGTTTTTCTTCTAACTAGATATTTATGAAAGGCATAGAACCACTCCATGATGAGCTCCTTGGTTGACTGACAGTATAATTGTGAGCTGAAACTTTTGGCTGCTCATGAGCTGAATTAGTTCATGGACCATTGTGGAAAAAAAAATAGAGATTATATCTCTATAATATAACCCTCATTTTTTATCTCCAGGAATAAGAATAATTCAGCTTTCACTACACTTCAAATAGTGAATTCTCCCATTTAGTATATACTTGTATTAAATATACAACAAACAGACCCTTTTGTATTAAGAAAAGACTGTTTTCAAGAAAAAACAATAATTTGGAGGGTTGTGCAAAAAGAAAAGGCTTATAACTTTGTTCCTCAGTGGGAATTCTAGTAAATATTCATTGCGAAAGCAGCGTGTAGCAGACACCGTGCTAGGGTGACATCAACATATGCAGGTACAAACTAACAACTGGAAAGGACTCTGAGATACCCAGTCCAGACTCATTTTATAGACAACGAAACTTTAGCCCTAGAGGACAGAGTGACTTAGACAAAGTAACATGTGTAGTTATATAGCTGAGACTAGAATACAGTCTCATGAAGTGAAATGGGTTCCCAGTTCTCGTGCATATAATTTTAATTATATCTATTTCTCCTTGTAAAAGTGATGCTTTAGGAGAGTGCTGAGGGAAACGAGTAGACTGAACATATGAAACTACTTCCAGCTTCTCCTAAAACCCCACATAAACTATAGCAAAGGGATTTTGTAAGGTGTAGACCAACATGGCCAGGAAAAAGGTAAAAAGACAATAACAAGATCTGGGCAACTGGAAAAAAATGGATAAAGGGCCAGGGACTTCGTGGATCTGAGAAACAGAGCGAGCTCCTGTGTCCAGCTGTGCAGGTTGTGCACTGTCCCAATCTAGTGGACACTGCTTACCCCGACTCCAAAGTGAAGGCTTTCTCTGGAGTGGTGCTGAGCATAGCCTGCACAGCAGCAAGCCAGGGCCCTGCGGAGAAAACAAATGCAAAGCAGCCATGAGGGAAGGGAGAACCATCCCAGTTTGCAAAAAGAATTCCCCAGAAGTCAGAGATTGAAAGTGCCAGACGGCTCTGGAGCAGAAGAAGTGCGCGCGCACAATTAAAATAAATAAATTAAAAATGGGCTACAGGTACGGACACAGACGTAGTGCAGGCGTAGTTATAAATATAGGTCTAGACACACGTACTCGCCAGCCGAGTATGTACTTTGTTGAGAGGTGTGGGGCAGGGATCCAATTTTGCCTTTTTTTCCCTAAATGACTAGTTTTATTTTTTGTGGAGCGCCCCCGTTTTCAAATACTAAATACCTCTATCTGCCAAGAGCTGCTTCCAGAGTCTTATTCTAGCCATTGACCTGTTTCTGTGAACCTCATGCATTTATGGGCCTAGGAAACCTAGTAGAGCTCAGTCTTTAGGTTGGATATAGCCCTGTGAAACAGCCCATTTCTCTCAAGCTGATTCTTTTTTTTTTTTAAGATTTTATTTATTTGTTTGACAGAGAGAGAGAGACAGCTAGAGAGGGAACACAAGCAGGGGGAGCGGGAGAAGCAGGCTCCCGGCTGAGCAGGGAGCCCGATGTGGGGCTCGATCCCAGGACCCCGAGATCATGACCTGAGCCGAAGGCAGACGCTTAACGACTGAGCCACCCAGGCGCCCCTCAAGCTGATTCTTAAGGCCATAACTCTGTGTTAGTTCTGTTTGTTTCCTTTTAAGCATCTTAAGAATTCACTGTCTTGGGCTCCCTGCTCAGCAGGGAGTCTGCTTCTCCCTCTGACCCTCCCCCCTCTCATGTGCTCTCTCTCATTCTCTCTCTCTCAAATAAATAAATAAATAATCTTTAAAAAAAAGAATTCACTGTCTTTTCACATAAAAAAATGCTCAACATCACTCAGCATCAGGGAAATACAAATCCAAACCACGAGATACCACCGCACACCGGTCAGAATGGCTAAAATTAACAACTCAGGAAACAACAGATGTTAGCAAGGATGTGAAGAAGGGACAACCTTCTTACACTGTTGGTGGAAATGCAAGCTGGTGCAGCCACTCTGGAAGACAGTATGGAGGTTGCTCAAAAAGTTAAAAATACGGGCACCTGGGTGGCTCAGTCATTGAGCGTCTGCCTTTGGCTCAGGTCATGATCCCGGGGTCCTGGGATCAAGCCCCGCTTCGGGCTCCCTGCTTAGCAGGAAGCCTGCTTCTCCCTCTCCCACTCCCCCTGCTTGTGTTCCCTCTCTCGCTGTGTCTCTCTCTGTCAAATAAATAAATAAAATCTTTAAAAAAAAAAAAAGTTAAAAATAGAGCTACCCTATGACCCAGCAATTGCACTACTGGGTATTTATCCAAAGGATACAACATAGTGATTCGAAGGGGCACCTGCACCCCAATGTTTATAGCAGCAGTGTCCACAATAGCCAAACTGTGGAAGGAGCCCAGATGTCCATTGACAGGTGAATGGATAAAGAAGATGTGGTGTATATATATAATGGAATACTACTCAGCCATCAAAAAGAATGAAATCTTGCCATTTGCAATGATGTGGATGGAACTAGAGGGTATTAGGCTAAGCAAAATAAGTCAGTCAGTGAAAGACAATTATATGATTTCACTCAAATGTCGAATTTAAGAAACAAAACAGATGAACATAGCAGACAGGAAGGGGAAAAAAGATGAAAACAGGGAGATAAACCATAAGAGACTCTTAACTGTAGGAAACAAACAGGGTTGCTGGAGGGGAGGTGGGTGGAGGGATGAGGTAACTGGGTGATGGGCATGAAGGAGGGCACTTGATGTAATGAGCACTGGGTGTTATATGTAATTGATGAATCACTAAATTATCTCTGAAACTAATAATACACTATATGTTAAGTAAACTGAATTTAAACTTAAAAAAAGAATTTACATCTTTCATAAAACTCATATATTCTCTTTAACTCTTTAACTGTACCTCAATAGGAAATAAATTATATCAGTGATTATCAGAGCAAAAGTATTATAACCACCAGCTTCTTCAGTACTTCGACATTTTGCCGGTCTTCTAATTACGTGTTTCTTCAACAGGATAATGGGACATGCAAGGTCTTTTGGTTTTAAAGCTGCCTTTTATGCAGCTGAGCACCTCAGTCTCCCTTCAGAGTCCCTGGCTTGACCTTGCATTCCAGTCATATTTAAATATGATCTAATGTCCATCTGTACAAGGCTCCCTATCATGCTCAGACATAACTATCCATACATGCTATTGCTAGTGCTTAAGAGATGCTTCCTTCTTAATCATCTGGCTAGAATGCGAGTTCTCCTTGAGGACTCAGTGTAGACGTTACACCCGATGGGAAGCCTTCTGACTCAGTAGTCGGTCACATAGCCCTCTTACCTGCTCCTATAACACCAGCTGCATCTTCCAGCAATCATGCATATCCCACTGTGTTGTGATTGCCTGTCTCATGGTGTGCCTGCCTACTAGACAGTAAGCTCCTTGAAGACAGGAATTGTCTTGCTCTTACCTAGGTCCCTCACATCTAGCCCAGTCCTTTGTACATAGTGGGGACTCACTATGTCTTGAGTGAATGAATGATATTTGTTCATTGCAGAACGTTTGGAAGTAAAACTGAAAAAAATTTTTTTTAAAGAAAATGAATGTAAATCCCAAAACTTGAGACAACTCCGACTAGCATTTTTGGCTTCCTTGCTTCTAGTTAACTTTCTCTTGCTTCTTGTTAATTTTCTCTCCAAGCCTCACTGCATATAAAGCTTTGAACACTTCAGTTTTCACTGAGAAGAATACTGTGAGCATTTTCTTATGTAACTAGAGGTTCTTTGGAAATGTTACTTGAGTTGTTACAGCAAGAAGATTGTGTTCTAGAAGTAACACACTTTCCTCAGGTATTCTATATTGTTGGACTTTGTTACTTGAGGTGTTTTGCTGCTATAAATAATGCTTCAGTGAATATTTTTGCATGGCTATTTCTCTATGATAAAGTCTGGAAATGAAATTACTGAGTGAAAATGGCACAGTTCTACATGCAGTAATATCAAAGTACCTGCCTCAGTGTAATGCTGTGTTTCTTCAAGAGAGAAGTTTCATTAAAAAAAAAAAAAAAAGGTAGCTCATTTTTACCTTATAGTTTATTGGTCATTTATATTGTATTGCTCTCTAATAGCAACCTGTGCCCACTTTTCTGGTTAGTTTTTCATACTGATTTCAAAGCTATATGTTGAAAATGCAGCCCTTTGTGAAATGTTCACAAATATTTCAAGTTTGATATATGCCTTTTAATCTTATTTTTCATGTTTTTAATATTTTTTGAATTTTATGCACATTTATCAGTCTGTTCTGTGAATTGCTCAACTGCTTTTCCACATAGAGTTTCTTGCCCTACTTTGATATATTAGATATTGTCCTACTTAGATATATACTTATAAGATATATCTTCTTCTAGCTATATTAGTTTCTTCTTCACATTTAACTTTTTGACCTATTTAGAATTTATTTTGGGCTATCGTGTGAGATAAGGCTCTACCTAGTTTTTGTTTTTGTTTTTGTTTTACAAAATAGCCAATTTTTCTAATACCTTCTCTCGGCCATCAAAGAAATGTTCCTAAAGACAATTGTATTAAAATAACCAGCCTCCAAAAACATAGTTCAGTGTTCACCATGAACTTTGCTTTCTCCTCCCAGGCGAGCAGGAACCAGCTGTAAGCAGTGATTCTGACATCTCGCTGATTATGGCCATGGACGTTGGACTGTCTGATGTAGACCTTTCCACTGACCAAGACTGTGAAGAGGTCAAGTCTTGAAACGGTGACTATAGAACAAAGGGATGTAGGACCCCAGGGGAAGGAAGGGAGGAGAACCTCAAGAATTGGACCGGCTACACACACCTCCAGAACCACTTGGTAACTCCACGGCGCTCGGCTCAAGAATGGTAATGAAAGCAATATCCAAAGTCATGTTAATCAGGAAGCCGTCTCTCCATCTGTACAACAGTCCATGGCCTTGGCAGCTGAGAAGTCGAAAGCTGATTTTCCCTCCCATGTCCTTATAGACACCCGCACTTCAGAAGCTCCTAAAACAGACAGGACACATTCAGGGCTTCTTAGTTTTATTTCCTTTTCTTCCAGGTCTTGTTTTGTTGTTTGGGGAATGTGGTTTGATTTCTTTAGCAGTTTCTTTTTAAACATTGTGTGCAGTTTACATGATGTCCACCCCTTTGGTTGACTCCAGCTTTTGTAGAGAGTTCTGTTTCGAAGCACCAGTTCCTGCTATGATCAGTTTGTACACGCCATCTCTGAGATGAATGGCCATGACCTCTCAGCATGAAGTGTGCATGGCTTTGGGAAGTGCCTCAGCACCCTGAAATAGTCTAAGGCCAGCTTTCCTTAAGAATCTAAATTCTTTTAAGTGGATCTTAAAGATCCTAGCTGCCAGGGACCCCAGCACTAAGCTCTGACTCTGCTGAGGCTACTAATTATTTGCAGCCACATCACGCTGGTTTCCACTTGCCTGGCTCTGTTAATGGCCCACGTGACGTGAGAAAGAAGCTTCATTTTTGCCTGGATCTTAAAGACTTTGACTGAAATTCCAAACTCCGAAGTCCCCCTCCAGGGCTGTAGCGCTGTTCTTCATGACTGACTGTAGGGCTTGCAGCTGGGACTGCAAGCCCAGTTTTAAGACCAGATACCACATATTCTTCCCAAAAGCAAAAATGTCTGTGATCTTGGTCTCCCCAAGGCTAGAACAGTCTTTTTTTCCCTCCACAAGTGGCTTCTGCAGGCAATGGAGGCTTCAGAAGAGACCCAATCCTCTGGGAGCCCAGTGTCCAACACAGTGGGGGCTGAGGGAGCGCCAGGGTTTTACCTTAATCCCAACACACTTCTGTTAAACCTCACCAGACCTCAAGGGAGGGTTTAGGGGAATCCTTAGTAGATTGCTTCCCAGGGCTCCCCGAGTACATCTAAATACCAAGTGAGGAGAGACGTGTGATTTGATAAACCACTTGATCTAAAAAGTACAGCATGGGAATTTGCGAACCAAGTTTCTCCTGACGGAGAGAGACAAAGACGGAGAGGAAAAGAGGCATCCAATCGATACTGAGACTCACTGGCATTTTTAAACTACTTACGTTTTTATTCTTTTTTTGTAACTAGGACAGAGATGTGCTTTTTTTTCAGTGGGCAATTTTGTAATACATTTAGACTGTCCAGATGCAGAGATGACTAAGGTAGTGAACGGTTTCCCTGGACAATCACGGATCACCTCATCCTCTGTAAGAAGGCGACGCGGCTGCGTGGGTTACTAAGAAGGAGAGCTTTTCTCACTGAGGTATTTACATCTTTGACGAGGCTTTTCCACCTCATTACACTAATACTCCTCCAAAAACCAGAGTTGGGCTGTGTTGTAAATCCCCACTGCCCTGCTGAAACATGCAGTGGATGTCAAGGGAGTGGATGTCAGACTACTGATTGCTCTTTTTTCACCATCTTTAATGATTTCCTATTTGATGCTTTCTAAGTAGGCAGCAAGGCAAGGAAAATGATTACCACCTTCAGAAATTTCACCTCTCTCTGGGAGTCTCACACGTCCTGTAATGAAACCCAGGGTCAGTGTGCGAAGGCAGGCAAGGGGGGCAGGAGTCCTGGGGCTGAGCCACATGTTTGCTGGGCCTCATCTTCTCCCTTCTCCCTCATCTGTGAAATGAAGGAGTTTCACAAGATGATGGCCAAAGCTCCTTCTGGCCTTAAGACTGCTAATGAGCGTGGGGCAGAGGGGGTGGGGCGGGGGGGGAATCCATGTTTTGGCAAATGGGGATGACATATAGCTGACTTCCTACCTTAGGGAGGCAGTTCCTCAACACGTAACAGACATTAATGGCTTCTGGGATTCAGCACTCCTATGTTGCTGAGAATGAATATCGACATGATGCAAGGTTGAAGTCCAAGTAAGAGTGGTTTTGTTTTGCCTTGTTTTAAAACCACTGTTAGTCACAGAGTTTGTAATCTCTGGATACCTTCAAATCCTAGTCCTCGGTGTGGGATTCTTCATCTCAAGGTGTTTCTTGTTCTTGGTCAGCATGGGTTACACCATGTGCTCCTTCAGTCAGCTCTACCTGAAGCACATTTGGGTGTTAACTTAGGTCAAATGGAATTAGAAGGATAATCCAACAGCAAAAGAAATACAAATTGTATTCCATACCCAGGAGAGAAAATGCCTTTTGGACTGCATAGTTCTCCATTTGATGAGTGTTGTCTCTTCCTGCCGGTGACCAGGCAAATCAGGAATTGGTTGCCCATGTACGCCTCTGGGGCCTATGACTTTACCCCAAGGAGGTTCTGCTACAAAACCCTTGAGCCTAGGAGGCTCTCCATTTACCAAAGGTTTTTTTCCAGAGGATTTTCCTGTGGCTTTGGTGGTTATAAAAAAAAAAAAAGTTTAACCAGCATAGAAGGGTTTAAAAGAAATGAAAACCTTCTCCCATAACCTTCTTCACCACCTTCCCCCCACCTCCCAAAGAGGAAATTCTGAGCTGGGAACCCTCTAAAAGTATACGCAAACTTTATGCATATTTACAGATGCACATTTTTCTATAATGAGTGTCCAGACCAGCACTATCCAATGGAAATATAATGCAAGTCACCCATGTAAATTTTACATTTTCTACTGGCTACATTTTAAAAAGTAAAAAGGAACAGTTCAAAATAATTTTAATAATATATTTAATCTTTTTGTTTCAACATGTAAAAAGTATAAGTGAAATATCTTACATTCTTTTTTGTACTAAGTCCTCTAAACCCATCGTGTGTTTAAGATCCCAGCATGCCTCACTTTGGACTAGCTACATCTCCAGCTCTGTCTCAACAGCCACATGTGACCCGTGGCTTCCAGCTGGACAGCGCAGGCCCAGAGCTGCTCCAGAATTCTCACAAGATCCCCTGACCCTTGCAAAGAAAAAAAAAAAAGTTAAAACCTAATTACCTCCAGAGAGAACTAGACTCCACCCAAGTTGCCTAATGAGAGGCCCAAAGATCTGTTTATTTTGTAATGGGTAAATATTCAGGCCATTCTTTTTGAAATTTCTGCCTGACCTTTCTAACCATACACTGATGTCCATTACTGTTACCGTTACTTTGCTGACCAGTTGTTTTTTTTAAAAAGTCACACAAACCATGTTGATTTGGTGCTGAAACAAAATTATCTCCCTCACGTCTAAGACAAACCCTTAGACTGGTATGTGGCACTCAGGAGCCAAAGAGAATTCCATCCAACTTCACCTCAACCATTAGTTCTCCTGCTTCCGGGCTGGCAGAAGGCCTTTTCCCGGTGCCAGTGCCCCCTGGGGATTTGAGGGGGTAAAGTGAGAAGTTACGTACTGACTGCAAATACAAGACTCTGAGTGGCCTCATTGAGAAGAAGTCTTTGGGGTTGTGACTGCCCAGCCCTATTGGGTGAATCATGACAGCTGACAATCGCCAGCTCTCAACTCAGAAGTCAGCATCCTCTCTCACCCGAAGGCTGTGGGCAAGAAAGGGAGCATTTCCATTCCCTCAGAAGAACTGAGAGTCACCTCTAGGAATTGCCTCTTCCGTGTCGCTGATCCCTTTGAGAAGACCTGAGCCCTGATCATGAATACAGCAGCTAAACATTGATTTAGTCTCCAGGGCTTAGTTACCCCTGAAATATTAACTCCATCACCTAGGCAGGACGAAGGGGAGTTAGAAAAAGGCAGAAAGTGAATAGTGGAGGGGCGCCTGGCTGGCTCAGTCGGTAGAGCACGTGACTCTTGATCTTGGGGGCGTGAGTTCGAGCCCCACATTGGATGTAGAGATTACTTAAAAAAAAAATTCTAAAAAAAAAAAGAATAGTGGCAAAAGCACCTACCTATTCTGACATCACCTGGTCATGATGGTAACCGTGGAGGCAAATCCCTGTCCAAAGATTGTTTTCAGCATTTCCCTCGTTCTGGACATTCACAGGTCTGGGTTTGGTTATGTCAGAAACCACAATGCCCAATGGCTACTTCAGACAGTGCTGACATCCTTGTGGCTACCACACCTTCAGAACCAGAAATGGTGATAGATAGCCTAACGTGGGGTTCTTTCTTATTTATGAGTTGTGTTTAGCTGAAAATTCTTGCAGAGCATAAAAAATAAGTGGCATTTAGTTATCCACTGAATGCATCACCTTGACTGAAAACAAAGAAATCTCATTAAATCAAAACTCTTTCAGAAAATCTGAGACACAGAGTCACATCCTCTGTGGAGCGAGGACCCAGCCCTCTGTGGTCTGGGGCCCCCACAGCAATTTCCAGTAGCATTTTTTATATGCTCTGTCTTAGATTTCTTTCCCTTTTCTCTCTCTCTCTCTCTCCTGTGTGTGTGTGTGTGTGTCTGTGTGTGTGGCTTTCTTGGACTGCCTGTCTCTTTCTGTACACACACCTACACACATTCTTTTCCCATCTTTCAAGACAAAAAAACCTTGGTGGCTTTGGATCTATAGACTTATCATTATTGTGATTACCATTTATTGTGATTACTGTTACTGGTGTTGGTGTTTTTCTTGTTTTCATTGTGTGGCAATGTCTATATTTGCACTTCTGATGAGGAAAACCAGTCTACTCTAAAGGCAAATTAACTTCCTCCATAATGGAGTTAGTCATGTTTTCACTTCTCCTGGCACGAATTTAATCACAGACCACTATAGCTATTGCCTTTTTTTCAGGCTTCCTTGCCAGAAAAGTCTCCTAGGCAAATAATGGCAAAGTCACAATTCCAGAATGCTGTCGAGATCTATTATCTTCTACCTTGGGCATTTGTGACCTTCCTAGTTCACCAGAGGTCCCTGAGATTAGGACTTCTTAGAAAAATGTATGGGCCGGACCGTATCCGGTGTCCACGCATGCTTCATAACTCCGCTTCTTAGCACAAGAACTTCCTCTTTGTAAGGGATCTGGGAGGCCATTTCTTCCTAAAGATTGAAAAAGAGACACAAGGAAACCATTCTCCCCAGGTGAGGGACACAGGTGCCTTGTGCAGTGCTGTGTGTCACCGACATGTAATTGATGATGGCAGTTAAAAGGAGGTGAGAATACTAGCCTGCAGGAAGTGAGAAAGAGGATGGCCGGATATGAACATGGGCACTCTTCCCAAGTGAATTCTCATCCCCTAGGTTTAGAACTGACCCGGTGTTTTGGGGTGTGTATGTGTGTGTGTTAAGGAGTTTAACACTCATGAGTTAAACACTCATGGTTGCAAAGAAGGTTGGGATTGCCTGAAAGATAAATTAATCCTGAGAAACAGGAATAAGTTTCTCAGCATCACTTACCTCTTCTCTTTGCCTGCTTGTCTCCCCATCTCACAGCTCCAGGCCCTTTGTAATTAGGAACAGTAATTTGTTTAAAAAAAAAAAAAAAACCCAGAGATTGGTTTACGCTTTACATTTTGACCCTTGTAACAACACGAAATTATCCCAAAACTAAAGAGGTGATTCCGGATGCTAGATGTAGATCCTTAATTATCAAGCCCTTTAATGACAAAACCTGCTTGTTATGCAAAGAACCCGATGAGGTCACTCACATATCTCTTTATCACCCTGTGAACTATGCCTGCCTCAATCAAGCGGCTTTTTCAGGAATCTCAGTGATCAAAAACCTTTTCATCGTTGTGCTACTTTTGGACTTACTACAGAGCCATTCGCTCCATAGCCACCTGAGAAATGTTCGTTGATGATAATGATAAGGCAAGAACATAGTCTCTTAAGGGGTCTGCAGGTCTGTACAGAGCAAGGGAGAACTTCTCTGAAGAAGGAAGCTCCACCCAAGGTACCCAGAATCACTGCTTGGCAGAATGTCTGTGGTCTTGTCATCCTTACTGAATTGAAGGGCTCGGAGAGGCAGGAAAATGCGAGGACCATGTGTGCTATGCAAACCAAAGACCAATCACCATCCAGATGGACACATGTTCTTCCATTGACTCGTTTAATTTTCTCCTAATGTTCTCGTAAATAAAGGTGAAGGTGGGTTGCCTAGTCAGACGAAACTGTGAAACCTTAGGGGATTTTCTCTTGCAGGCTGGTGACTGCCCTTACTAAATCCAGAAATCTAAAAAAAAAAAAAAAAGTATCGTGGCCTTAGTACCACACCATCTTTAAAGTCTGGTGTTTTCGTCTCCTTTTTCCCTCAAAAAATTTTAGACAAAACTAGCGCTTTATTGTACTCGGAATTATTGTTCTCTTTGAGAATGTGAAGATTTTAAATAGCCAAAGAATTTTCATGTAGGAGAGCTTCTTAATTAGAGTGTATCCCACACTTTTGAAGAAAATACCAAACTATGGCCTGTACGAATACACAGCAGAGCAGTTGAAGAAGGATTGCCAGCGTCAAGGACTTTATGTTGGCATCTGTGGTACTTACTGGTCGGTAGGCTGTTATTTCACGGGGGCAGGGCGCCCCCTGCTGGACTAATCGCCATTCTTTCAGCCGGTTAATTTGACTAGGGTCACCATTTACTCAAGGACCAGTTATTTGCCTTTCGTCATACAGTTTTTCCTCAGTAGTTGAGAATTTGGTCCACGTTTATCAAAAGAGGAAAGAATGTCACAAGCTCGGGGAAGTTGAAGGGGAGCCCCACAGAAGGTCTTACTGTCCGCAGCCCTTTCTTCTGCAAAATGTCAAAGCGTATCCTTAGTTCGGTTGGCAAAGAAGATGCCTCTGGCCGGAATGTTTGTGCAGAGTTCGAAGGCAAGGGCCAGAGTGTTTGGTAACTTATCTCAACTCTCTTCTTGTCAAATCACAATGGAAGATCAATAAACAGACTTCTTTCATATGAATGTAAATGGTGTGAAATACTGACGTGTTTTGTACATGTACATAATAATGTATTTACTTCCTGCTCTCACATTAGTAATCTGAAATGGTTGTACCATTTTATAATTAGAAAGAGATGTAGGGAGTGGGGGAGGGTTGGGAGGGGCTGTTATTTTTATAGTGGGATGTCCCTTATATTTAGAAAACTTGAAGTAATTTTGTACTTGTGAAAAGTTACATTCCATTCATCCTGAAAAATAATGGGACTTGTTCTTTAAAATATTCATGAGCTGGGAGGATGATTATTCTAGTTTCCAGGGGAGCCTCCCAAGCAGTGTATATGTGATACCCAATTTTATAGACTGCAGACCATGACCAGCAATTGCCATTTCAATAATGTGAAAAGAAAAAAACCGACTTCTTTTAACCCCTTTGTATATAACACATTGTTATTTTCACCGAAAAAAAAAAATGTGCTACAAAGAATTTACCATTATAAAATATTCAGAAATGGCACCATAAATCAATCTCTAGTATTTCCCTGCTAGCGACAAAAAAATCCAGTGGATTTATTTTTCCTCCCTATACATGAATTTTTGTGCTTTGATCGTAAAACGAATGATGTCACAGGTAGAATTTTACTTTGGCTAGTCTGCAGATCATACACATGGTGGTGCAATCATGCTATCACCCATCCTCCACATTCAGATCATGGGACAGCTTCCTGGATTTATTTGCCACATAACTCAAAAATCACAAAAATGATCCCTGATAACATTTGCATGGATAGCTTTTAATTTGGACCTTGGTTAGCTCTTCATTGCCGAGAAATTTAGTAGTGGATTATGTAGCTTTTTTACCAAAACATCATCTTCTGTACAAAATCACAGGTATATTTAAATGATTGGTGAAGGCGCTATAATTGGTTTGGGGGTTTTTTCGGGGGGGGGCGGGGGCAGGGTGGTATAAATCTCTTTCTCTTTCCTTTTTCCCCACCTCAGGCACCCACCTTACTCCTTCCAGAGCACTTTATATCTCTCTTGAAATACACAGAAGTTTAAAAACTGTCCTTAAAGGGATTTGTCTTCTATTAGGAGACATGGACTTTTATTTTGCTTTATTCTATTATCTATGTGTTTGGAGAGCATAGACAGTCTGTCTCATACTGGGCTAGTGAAGAAATGTTAAGGATGATAGTTGGAAACACTCAACCGTACAACATGGCTATTTTTGTTATATAGAAGACTATAATGTAAATAAGTGCAATCGTGTTCTTATGTACTGGTAAAAAAAAAAAATGCAACTTTAAAGATTTGAAGAGGATTGTGAGTTCCAGGAAATTTCATTGCAAAATTTTGTTTGGTTTTGTTTTTTAATAAAATGGAACCAGATGCTGTGTTCGTGTCATCCATATTTCCTAACCACGTTGGCTCCTCTTGAGTTCCAGAGGCGGCACTATGGATTTGAATACATTGGTATTTATCATCAAATCATGATTATGTTTTAAAAACATTAAAATGAGAGATTTTAATAACTGTTTTATTTCTCTCTGGTGCCAGGCACCCGATCTCCTTTTAGCTCTGTTGCTCTAAGTGAAGTGATTAGAAGATTTTGAGCAGGGGCGTCTGGGTGGATCAGTCAGTTGAGCGTCTGCTTTCAGCTCAGGTCATGATCCCAGGGTCCTGGGATTAAGTCCTGCTTTGGGCTCCCTGCTCAGCGGGAAGCCTGCTTCTCCCTCTCCCACTCCCCCTGCTTGTGCACGCTCTCTCTCTCTCTCTCTCAAATAAATAAAATCTTTATTTAAAAAAAAAAAGATTTTAAGCAACTCAGAAGAAGAATGGCAGCTGAATTAGCCTAAGATGCCGTTCTGTGGGAACTGAGCATTATTGTCCATGCCATCTTGGGCAGGGTACCCTAAGCGGGGACCACCCGATGGGCTGGGGTGGCAAGGTCTTTTTTATATTTACTTATACTTTTCTAAAGGATTTTTGACAGCAATTCCTTGGAATTAGCAAGGGTACGCTAAAGAAATAAAAAATATGGAAGCTGCCAGCCTGGGGAGGTCAGAAAGGAAGGTTAAAAAAGGAGAGGCACCCCTATTTGCTGTTATCACCTACCCAAAACTGCCAGGCCCCTTGGTGTGCCTTTGAACCTCTGTCTGGCCCATCTGAGATTGCTGACGCTTCCCCCAGAGGAGCAAGCAGGGTTAGATATGCCCACTGCAGTTCGGCCAATGACTGAAGCCCTCCACCTGACCAGGCAGCCCTCCAGGAGCTGCGGATTCTCGCAGGTCTAGTATTTCCCAGCTCGCAAGAAAAAAACCCAATGGATTCATTTTCTTCTTCCTAAACATAAATGTGTGTGCTTTTATTGTAAAATGAACGATGTCACAAATAGAATTTTACTTTGCTTCCCCATGAGGTCTGTCTGGCCAGTCTGCAGATCATACACATGGTGGTCCATATGAATCTGCCAGAGTCTGCTGGCAAAAGTCGAACTGTGTTGAGCACTGTGGCCCCCTGGAGCTCTTTCCTACTGAAATGGCCAACTGCTGTGTCCATAGCCAGGAAACCATTCGGGTCCTGGAGGCTTTGCTCTAGGGGCCAGTCCTGGCCTAATCTGTAGGTAGGAAGATAGTCTAAGGGAATTGTTAGTGACAGTAATGCTTGTGCCACATCAGAAGGCAATTTATTTATTTTTTTTTAAAGATTTTATTTATTTATTTGACAGAGAGAGACACAGCGAGAGGGGGAACACAAGCAGGGGGAGTGGGAGAGGGAGAAGCAGGCTTCCTGCGGAGCAGGGAGCCCGATGCGGGGCCCGAACCCAGGACCCTGGGATCATGACCAGAGCCGAAGGCAGACGCTTAAGGACTGAGCCGCCCAGGCGAAGGCAATTTAAACTTTGTTTATGCTTTCGTTACTGCAATTTTAACCTTCCCAGACCTCTCTTGTCAGCCATGAAGCTGACGTCTGTGTGTGTGGCTCAGTGGAGGGGGGTGGGGGCTATGACCCAGGATCTAGAAACCATCTCTCCAACTTCCACCCTCCTCCTGCTGGACCAGGGTTTCCCAAACTGGAAAATGGATTCCGTGGGACTTATTCCGGGATCTGTTAGACATTACAACACAGAGTCCCAAGGTCAGCTCAGTTGGACTAAGGCTTCATAGAATACATTAGAAGCTATTAAAAACTTTCGAGACGCCTTTTTATTGAGTTGCCCATTTAATTGTGTGTAACTCAGCTTTCCTTAAGCTGATTGATGACAATCCTCTTTTTCAAAGGTCATCATTTTCAAAACTGCACAGCACAAGGCCATTTATGTGAAACATGTTGGTGTTCAAACTAGAAAAAAGCTGTCAGACCTCGTCTCCTACCTTTCTGTCTCGTGCACCCCACGACCACCGCCTCTCCTGCCCCCGCTCTAGCTCTCAGGGGAAGGTGGCACCGCAGCCTGGGGCCTGCTTCATCAGAGAGGAGCTGTCCACGGAAGCAGGCCACTGGGCGCTGCTCAGAGCCACCCGTGTGCCAGGGAGCACCGGACGGCTACGTGGCTTACTGTCACTTTTCCCGGGGAAATAGAGGCCCTGCCCTCCGAGACACTCCAATTTGCAGGCTTTTTTTTGAGAAGGCATGCGGCATATCCGTCCTTTGGAGAATGGGAAATGTAAAACTCCTCAGAGCTTTGTAGTAAACCAGCTGGGCCAGCTTTGCCCCTTATGCTTAAGTCTATTAACACCTATGTTAGGGGTACGAGGCACTAAACCATTATTTTAAAAGTACAAAAAGGGATGCCAGGGTGGCTGAGTCGGTTAAGCGTCTGCCTTCGGCTAGGTCATGATCCCAGAGTCCTGGGATCGAGTCCCGCATCGGGCTCCCTGCTCAGCGAGGAGCCTGCTTCTCACTCTGCCCACCGCTCCCCCTGCTTGTGCTCTCTCACACACACAAATAAATAAATAAAATCTTTTTAAAAAAATAAATTAATTAAAAAGTATAAAAAATGGGGGCACCTGGGTGGCTCAGTTGGTTGAGTCTTCGACTCTTGGTTTCCGCTCAGGTCGTGATCTCAGCGTAATGAGATTGAGCCCCACTTCAGGCTGTGCACTCAGTGCAGAGTCTGCTTAAGATTCTCTCTCCCTCTCCCTCGGCCCCTCCTACTCGTGCTCTCTCTCTCTCAAATACATAGATTTTTTTTTTTTTAAGTACAAATATGTGTTTAGTTCTTACCTAGGTCTCATAATTCCTTCAAAACCAGTGATGGTGTCTCTTCTCATCTCTTTGCCTTGGTTGAGCAATACTTTGCACCAGATTGGGGGACAGAGATGGTGGGGAAAAATGTGAATTAATTTTACTCTGTGATACTTACTATACATAGAAGAGATAAGCGTCCACTGGTGTGAAATTCAGATGACTGAGAGAGGTCTCCTATTTATGAGACATTTTAGAATAATTGTGCCATCATCCTTAGTGATCCAAGGACAGAAAACCAGTCTACCTCTTATTCCATCACATTCATCAGTATAGTTTCCCTCAGGTCTCTGTGATTCTTTGTTCTTGGCTGTGAGAATAAGGGACAGTGATGCCATCAAAGACCAGGGGACCCTCAGCTTCCAGTGAGCAGATGTCCCTTCATTGATTTGCGGTCCACAGCACCTTGCAAAGAGCGGGCGCCTCCCTGAGTCTCCAAGCAGCAGACACACTGGGAGGTAAAAATTAGACTCCCCAGGCCCCTCAGACCTTTTTGTCGTGGAAGACATTGCCATCCTCTCCCTGTGGGAACATCCAGAAGGTCTGATCATAGTCACGACTCCCTTAACCTAAGCACCCCCTGCATGCGTCCCCCTAACGTTCCTGCCTTCTTTGTTCTTAAGGATCATTTACCGAATCCTCAGGCGGGAAGCCAGGGCCAGCTTTCGTGGGCGGGCAGCCGCCTTTGGTTGCTATGGGAGCTGTACACACAACACAGCGGTCACTGAGGTTGTAGATCTAGTGGGAGCCAAGGGTCTCAAACCTCGAAATAAAATTACCCACATCATTCAGAGCTTTCGCAAATGGCATCAGGATCTATAAATAAATGTGAGAGCGGAGAAGTTAATTACACAACCTGAGAATACAATAGAGGTAGACCTGAAACTAAGATCCCATCAGGCTGGGCCTGGGCTGATGTCTGAGAACACACAGCTCTCCCTGTATGACGGGGAAAATGGAACGTGGTCCATCTGCCTCATCACTTTCTCTTCCCCGCTTTTTTTATTTCTTTTGTTTGAAACCAGGAGGAGAAAAAGGGAGAATGTTAATGAGGACCAGAGTGAGGGCTAAGAACCTGGGGTTCCTGAGTTGCCAGAGTTCTCTGGGCTGTACCATGTTCCTTCCATAAATGGGGAGGCAACTCCAGACTACTCAAAAATCTCGGGAATGAAAAAGCAAGAACTGGAAGTTGGACTTCAGTATATGGACAGGGAGGTTATTGTGTAGTCGAGAAACACTCCCTGATCAGAAGCAATTCTAATCTGGAAACAGACTAGGATGGATACAACCCCAGGGGGACATGCGCAGGGACACGTGCACACCCCCACAACTTGCCTACCCATGCAAAACCCACTACCCCCAACGCGGGTCCCCAGTGATCCGGTCTAATTTTAGCTGTGCAAGAAGCTCACTGCCTCAAGATCCCAATGTGAGTTATTACTTTCTAGACTCACTCCTTCAAAATAAAATAGTTATTATTTTGTGCTTTCCAGAACTGCCTCTCAAACAGCCTGCCCTTGTTCTAGCCTCTGCTATAGCCCTGAGATTTGCTTTACAGGAAGGATAGAGGGAGGAGTTATTTTCCATGTATTATGGGGAAATAGAGGTCCAAGAAACCCCCTAAACTACAGAACACTTAAAAATATGAGGATCTGATATTAGAAATTTCCTTTAAGATGAATAGCTAAGCTGGTGGTAAAGTAAGAGAGATTCTTGGAAACTAGAGACTGTAAGAAGGTTCTCTACCCAGAACATCAGAAATGGCGTTTGCCCTGGGTACATATGCTGATCCTTGGTTGTCTAAGGATCCACAGTTTTTTTTTTTCTGTAAAGGGCCAGATAATAAATACTTCAGACTTTGTGGGCCACATGTGGTTTCTGTAACTTTCCTTCCTTATTGTTTTTTAACCGTTTAAAAATGTAAAAACTGTCCTTAGTTCAAAGGCAATACAAAAACAGGCCAAAGGAAGGGTTTATGGTGCTCCTGCCAGGAATAGGGACAAAGTCCAAGGTCAGAATCAGAGACTCTGGCACAAAACCAACACCCATAGTGGTAGATAAACTAGGAAAACCTTGGTCAATAGACTATAAAAACACATGTTCAAAAGTGGTAGCATTGGTTCTAGATAAAGTGTAGAAAAGATAAGTCCCCTGATCCCACCTCTCGCCCTCAGATGCCCTAACCACAAATAAGCCTTCTCATGAGCTCTGGACCCAAATCCAACCACCAGTGTGACCTGAATACCTAAGGCACAGATTTAGTGTAAAGTGGTTCCAGATTGATATTTACACTAAGTGTTTGGTAGACTCAAACTCATGCACTCATATCCCCACTGGAGGAGTACTCTGAACCCAGGTCGGGAAAAGAACATACAGTCACAATCACAAATCTCAAAATAGATGAGAAAACACGCCACAGTAAGGAAGAGAGTGCAGAGGCAGACTCAGAAAGATTGGCCAATGGGAGATATCAGGTACAGGATATAAAATACGTGTGCAGTTGAGTCCCCCAGTTGATATTAACATATCCTAAGGTTGGAAACACCTTTCTAGTCATTTGAAGCTCAGAGTTCCCAAAACCAAGATGGGAAAGGGGGAATAGGTGAAGTCATTAGTCTGGTTGGGCTACTCTGATCCTATGACGATGGACGTGGAGAAGAGTGAATTTCATTCCTAAAATGCCTTATTGCTTCAGACTATGTGACTTGCAGATAGGGAAGGGGTGGTCAAGGCTCTCCTTACACTTGATGCACAGGGTCCCACCTGATCTAACCCTGCCTAGAGCTCCCATGTCCCTCTGTCTGAACATTCTCACCTGACTGCCGGGCTATGGCCACATTGTATCTGTTGGTTCAAAGTTGTATCCTCAGGATCCAGGAGGAACTCCGTGAAGATTGTTAAACCCATGACCAAGGGAACTAGCCAGGCTCAGCCTTTTAGCCCAAAGACCTCAAGCCCAACCTGGCATACTAATGGAATGCATTGCATGCTGAGGAATTGCTGCTATGGACTGAAGAATAAACTCAGCAAGGACTTTAAAGTGAATCCACAATGCTCATGATCATCGCTGTCATATTCACGTTAGTAATCATGCCAAGCATATTGGAGCCTTAGAGTTCCCTGGTGCAACAGCTTGTTGGTAAGGGCTTTATGTGCATCGTGTCCTTTGACCCTCGACAAAACAGTTGAGGGAAGTACTGTTATTATTCCCATCCTACAAATTCTAATAGTAAAGCTTAGGAAGGAACTTGCCCAAGATCACACAGAGGATGAGTGGCAAATCCAGATCTCTCTGGCTCCTAAAAGCAATCCTTCACTACCAACTTACACTGCCTTCCCTCTTCTGAAAGGAAAGCTGACAAGTTTCTCTATCTCTATAAAATAAAAGGAAAGAAACTTAAATTAAAAAAATAAAATAATGGGGCACCTGGGTGGCTCAGTCCATTAAGCGTCTGCCTTTGGCTCAGGTCATAATCTCAGGGTCCTGGGATCCAGCCCCGCATCCAGCTCCCTGCTCAGTGGGGAGTCTGCTTCTCCCTCTCCCTCTGCTCCTTCCCTTGTTTGTTCTCTCTCTCACACTCTCTCTCTCTCTCTCAAATAAATAAAATCCTTTTAAAAAATAAAATATAAAATAAGAACAACCAAGAGTAGCTTTGCAGTGGAAAAATCCAACAGACACCACCTCAGCCAGGCGATCACAGCTAACCTCGACAGCAGTGAGTCATGTTGATAGTGTGTTCCTAGATATGATGTGATGGGAGTGTTACTTTACCTCTGCAGTCTTCCTTCCCAAAACCCATAACCCCACTGTAACCATGAGAAAAATATCAGACAGATCCACATGGAAGGGCATTCTACTGATTATATGACCAGTAACTCCTCAAAACCATCAAGATTGTCAAAAGTAAAGTCACAGAAACTATCAGAGACCAGAGGTGCCGAAGGAGAGGTGACAATGGAATGTAATGAGGTGTCCAGGATGGGATCATGGACCAGAAAAAGGATGTTCAAAGAAAACTAGTGAAATCCAAATAAAGACTGAAGGTCAGTTCCTAGTACTATACCAGTGTGGACTCCTTAACTGTAACCAATGTACCATGGTAATGTCAGATGTTCACAGAAGGGAAAACTAGGTGAAGGACATCCAGGAACTCTCTATACTATCCTTGTAACTTTTCTGCAAGTATACAACTATTCTAAAATAAGTTTGTTTTAAAAGATATTTTTATCAAATATAAGAAACCATTGGATTACTAAAAACACAGAACTTGGTCTTTGATGATACTGTGGAGTATCCTTCCTGGGAAATTTTAGGAAGAGAACAAAGAATTCCACATCCTAAAGATGTTAGATGTTGGGGCGCCTGGGTGGCTCAGTCGTTAAGCGTCTGCCTTCGGCTCAGGTCATGATCCCGGGGTCCTGGGATCCAGCCCCGCATCGAGCCCCGCATCGGGCTCCTTGCTCGGCGGGAAGCCTGCTTCTCCCGCTCACACTCCCCTTGCTTGTGTTCCCTCGCTCGCTGTCTCTCTCTCTCTGTCAAATAAATAAATAAAAATCTTAAAGGAAAAAAAAAAGTCCCTAAACTATTTAAAAAAAAAAAAAAGATGTTAGATGTTCTTTTCGTAAAGCGGGAGACTGGACTGAATTGTTTCTTCACATCAATTCCAGATTTTTTAAGACTATAAAATTTGCGATGCGTATTCATTGTTACAATGACTCTTCAACCCAGAGTAATTGGAAAATACACCAAATGAGAAGCTAATTATTTACAATTATATATCAGGGTTATTGCAAAGGTAATGAGTATGTTTCTTAGCTGGTGCACAGTAATTACATTTAACATCGGATGGGTAAAGCACATACACACAAATGCACCAAATGTTACAGGACTCTTGCTCTTTGTGTCTGTAATTTTTTTTAAAGTTTCTTTAAAAAAAAAGATTTTATTTATTTATTTGACAGAGAGAGACACAGCGAGAGAGGGAACACAAGCAGGGGGAGTGGGAGAGGGAGAAGCAGGCCTCCGCTGAGCAGGTAGCCCGATGCGGGGCCCGATCCCAGGACCCTGGGATCATGACCTGAGCCGAAGGCAGACGCTTAACGACTGAGCCCCCCAGGCGCCCGTTTGTGTGGGTTATTTATGTAGTTGAGCTGTGTTTCTCCCAGTAGGGGGCTCTGATGCCCATCAAATGGAAAAGACACTGTGGCGCCTGAGCCTAGAGGCAGGTGGATTTCCACTGTGAAGAGTTTGTAGGGTAACTGAGGAAGAGTAAACATCCCGAACTCTTCTCCAGTAATACTTGTAGGGCAGGAAAAGGGGACTAGGCAATAGAAACCAACATGGCTGGGGTAGAGGTGTTTCACAGAGGGGAGAATAAGGACTCTACCAGAAAACCGAGCCCTTAGGCCTATGTATTACTGAAACCATAGTATCCCTCCATGAAAAGCAGGCTAGAAATGACAAAATTAGAAATACCCTGTCCTAGACCGGACATGTTTTCCTGTAATGTGGGAAGAATGTTCTTAGATTATCATCTACTCATTGTTGACCACAATTGTATTGTTCCATGTAGCATTTCACGAAGTAGCTCATGCACTTAATTCTTCATCTAAACACAGCAGCGCCCGCGCACGCACGCACACACACACACACACACACACAGTGACCCAATTAAAACCCTCTAATACCCTCCCATTTCTATTAAGTCCAAGTACAGTACGAAATTCTGAACATGACCTAAGTCTGTTGAGCTAGAGCCTGACCACATCTCTGGAATTATCTTGTATCACTCCTCCACTTATTCCCTGTGCTCAAACCCCTCTCCCCTCCTTCTAGTTACTGCCTACGTATCCTTGGGATCTCAGCTCAAAAACTTTCCCTAGGAGAAACCTTCTCTCACCCCTAGGTTAGACAGCCCTGTTAAATGTGTACATAGCACTTGGTACTTCGCCTTCATAGTTCTAATGATGGGTCTCCTCCATGGGCTAAACAAAGCCCTAAACGACAGTTTGCATTAATAATTCACTTATGTGATTGTTAGATTGAGATCGAGTCTCCTCTGCGGGCTGCAGGTTCCTTGGGATTAGGGCTCGTGTTTTTATTCCCCATGTATCCCAGTGCCCAGCATAAGACCTGGCTTAGAGCAGGTTGTCAGTATGTATTTGTAGAATAAATGATTGAAGGAACAACTAGGTTCTTGACAGCTGTCTAGCTCATTGCTACCTGTTCTAATTTTTTCATCCAAAAAGAAAAAAACATTGCACTCAGGAATAAAAACTAGTAATATTCGGGTATTATATACAAGGCTATTTGAGAAAGTTGGGGAAAATAATGTAGCAAGAAAAGCACTTAGCTACAAGATATGGAGAAAAAAATAATAGAAAAGAATAAGAGATAAGATGACATCAAACACAAATTTTGTCATATTTGAGACAGGGTATCAGAGGGGCACATTTTCTAGAGAATTCTCCCAGAAGGCTTATGCTGACATGGAGCAGGATTGCACCTCTGTGCATTGATTCAGGCTGAGTATTATAATTAAAGCAAGGAACCTGGAAAATTCAGCTCCTGACTCAGTGTAGCCTCTCCTTAGCAGGGCAAGGTCCTAATGAGAAATGATACTGAATGCCAGGGAAAGCCAAGCCCAGTGCAAGATTGTATTAAACTAGACTACACCAATTAGGATACTCCTTTCACTTAGACTTTGCTCTGGGAAGCTTAAATTGCTCTATCTTTGAGTTGATTTCTAAGTCCTTTTTACATGGTAGTTACAAGTCTTTGAGAGCTTCCTCACGATCTGGTATAATAATTTTCTAGAATCATTGTGTATATTTTCTACCCAAACATGGAATCAGCCTATATCTAAGAAATAATATGTCAAGAAACAATCTGGGCACTAGCAATACTCATTGCTACTGGCTTGCGTTTTTTGTTTGTTTTTTGTTTGGTTGGTTTTTTGCTATAGGCTTGGTTATTGTTTCCATGCCCCTTCAGTGATATATATATTAAAAAGAAGGAGGAGGAGGAGGAAGGGGAAAAGGAAGAGGAAGAGGAAAAAGGAGAAGGAGGAGGAAGATGGGGAGGAAAGAAAAAAAATACCTCTTGACTTTATATTGACAATTCTTTTTTTTTAAAATATTTTATTTATTTATTTGAGAGAGAAAAAGAACACAAGCAGGGGCGGAGGGAGTGCAGAGGGATGAGGGAGAAGCAGACTCCCCACTGAGCAGGGAACCAACGCGGGGCTCCATCCCAGGACCCTGGGATCATGACCCAAGCCAAAGGCAGCTGCTTAACCGATTGAGCCAGCCAGGTGCCCTATATTGACAATTCCGATTCAAGTTCAGTACCACAAGATTTTTTCATTACTTTTCTATTACATATGTATGCATCTCCTTTATGATGAGAAATCTGAATCTCAAGGACACAAGAAATGATAGAATGACAGTATCTATTAATTATTCATTTATCCCATACCACACACACAATAGTCTCAGAAAAACACTTGGATTTCAGAATTTACTACTTCTGATGAAATGAAAACCAATTCCTGCTGACCTCAGAGGAAGTGAAGCCAGAGAGAAAAACAATAAAAGGGAGTACTTTTGCCCACAATGTGTAAATTCTGTGACATTTACTCTCTTAACAAAGCCCATCCTGTTTTCTGAAATGCTGAGTTAAGTTATTCAGACCAATGCTCCTGGCAAAAGCTTACTTTTTGAATGGGATAAAATTAAAAAACAAATATTTATTGATGAGATATATATATATATGTATATCTGATGATAGATAGATAGATAGATATCATCTTAAAAGAATCAAAGAACTGACATGGTAGTAGTAAGGATTTACTAAGCCTACAACGAAGGAAAATCAGGATCCCAGAGGTGCAAGTAAAGATAGAAGCTTCTTTCACTCTCAGAGTAATTATCCATCCTAAATATTTTGGATTTTTGTTTTGCTGGCCTTCTGGAAATTGAAAGAAAGAAGTCAAACCCAGAGATGACATAAAATAAAGTCTAATAGGAATTCACCCCATAATATTCTAGACTACAAAGGGCTGCACCCTTATACACACCAGTCCTGGCACAAAATTGCAGTCAGTTAAACTCTTCTCCATCTCCTTTATTTTTTAGGAAGTTTCAAGTCTTGAATTTGATTTGGAGTTGTCTTAAAGTAGTAGTACTTCCAAGCACCTGGAATCAAATGTAAATTCTTTCTGGAAAAAGCCAAATTTCTATTAGACCTCAGATAATTTATCCAATACATTTTTTAAATTCAAGATTAAGTCAAAGATAACCAGATATATAAAGAAGTGATATCCAGTGGAAATTATGGACTACAGTAATATAGACTATGATCTATAGACTATCATAGTTTTACAAAGACTTCAAATCTTGGAATTTATAAATTTACTATGTTTAAAATTTTGTTTAACAATTAACATCTGAAGAAAAGGAGAAACTATCAAGAGAGTCATCATTTTATAATTTAAAGTACAAAACAGATTCTTAAAGGATCAAATGGAACTTTGAGATATAAGAAATAAAATCACCAAAATTTAAAACTTAACAGATGGGTTTAACAACAGATTTGACACAGACAAAAAAAAATAAATGAACTAGAAAAAAAAATAATAAAACTATCCACGATGAAGGATGGAGTGTCAGTTTGCTGGTGCAGAAGAAAATGTAAGAGACATAAAGAATAAAGAAGACTGCACATGCTTAATTAAAGTCTTAGCAGGTAAAAAGAGAAATAGTGCCAAAGCAGCATTTGAAATTTCAGAACTGTTAAAATTATTCAGAACTGTTAAAATTCAGAATAGTTAAAATTTCAGAACTGATGAAAAACACTGTTCCACAGAGTCAAGAAGCCCAATGAATCCAAAGTAAGATAAATTTACAGTGCTACATGCATACATTAGAGAAGAGAAAAAGTTTCAAATCAGTAATCAAGGTCTTCACCTCAAAACCCAAAGAAGAGTAAAATTAACCAAAAGCATGCAGAAGGAAGGAAATAATAAAAATTAAAACAAAAATCAATGACATTGGAAAGAGAAAAACAATAGAGAAAATCAATGAAGCCAAGACCTGGTTCTTTGAAAAGATCAAAAAAATTGGCAAATCTCTAGCAAGATTAACAAAGAAAGAAGAGAGAAGACATGAATTACCAACATTAAGAATGAACAGAGACTATCACTACGGATCCTCCAGATATCTAAAGCCTAATAAGGGAACACTACCAACAACTGTACACACATAAATCTGACAACTTAGATGAAATGAACCAATTTCTCAACAAACACATGGCACATGGATCAGAGACAAAGCCCCCAGCTGAGCTTTTCCTGAGGTCCTATCCTAGAAAATCCTGTGTAAGATAAAAGGTCTCTTTTTAAGGGTCAGCCAACTTAGCCAACATGAAATAGATCATTTGAATAACCCTGTATTTATTAAGAAAATTGAATCTGTAAATAAAAAAATCTTCCCATAAAAGAAATTTCTAGACCCAGAGGATTTCACAGAAATTTCTACAAACCATTTAAAGAAGAATTACCACCAATTCTATACAGTCTCTTCCCCATCAGGACAGAACATCTGCCAGTTCATTTTCTTTAGCCAGTATCACTCTGATACCAAAACCAGACAAAGAGAATACAAAAAAGAAAACTACAGATCAATCTCCCTGATCAATACAAATGCAAAAGTCCTTGACGAAATATTAGTATAGATTAGATAACTCTCAAAACTCAACAAGAAAAAAATAAACATTCCAATTAAACACAGGCAATGACATGCAGAGACATTTTGCTGAAGAAGATAGACAGATGGCAGATAAGCACATGAAAAGATGTTCAACATCATTAACCATTGAGGAAATGCAAATTAAAACCACAGTGGGGTATACCTACATACCTTTGAGAATGACTCAAATTTAAAAAAAATAAAATAACAGTACACCAAATGATGGTGAGGATGTAGAGAAACTGAATCATTCACACATTGTTGGTGGGAATGTAAAATGACCCATCCACTCTGAAAAACAGTTTGACAGTTTCTTAAAAACGTAAACATGTAGCTATCCTACGAACCAGCAATTACATTCCTGAGCGTGCATCCCAGAGAAATAAAGACATGCTCACACACAAACCTCTACATAAATGTTCATAGAAGCTGTTTTCCAGATAGCCGAAAACTGGGAACAGCCTAGTTGCCCTTCAGTGCATGAATGGCTAACCCAACCATGGCGTGTGCACACCATGGAATACCACTGAGCTACAGAAACAAATGAGCAACTGAGGCATACAACACCCTGGATGAATCTCCAGAGAATGATGTTGAGTGAAAAAAGCCAATCCCGTCAGCTTATATATTGAATGATTCCATTTACATAACATTCTGGAAAGGACAAAATTATAAACATGGGTAAGAAGTGAGTGGTTCAGAGATTAAATGAGGAGATGGTAGAAGGAGAAGTGGGTACAGCTATCAAAAGGCAGCACAGGTGATCCTAATGGTAATGGAATTGTTCTGTAGCTTGACTGTGTCAATGACAATTCCCTGGTTATACTTTGTACTCGAGTTCTGCAAGAAGTTATCGAGGAAAACTGGGCAAAGGATACACAGGATCTATCCATATAATCACCATGTGAGTCTACAATTATCTCAGAATAAAAAGGTTAAATTAAATAAATCGGTAAAACTTACTGTCTTTAAAAAGTGCTCATTTTTAAGAAGTTTTAAACAAAACCTGGAACTAAAATTCCCTATGGCATCAACAATGGAGTGGGAGAATGCCCCAGGTGTCTATTGTATAATAAACTTCCTCAAAATTCAGGACCCTTAAAAAGAATCCTTTTATCTTACTCAGGATTTTCTAGGATAGGACCTCAGGAAAAGCTCAGCTGGGGGCTTTGTCTCTGATCCATGTGCCATTTCCTGGAGAGGCTAGGGCTAGAGTCTCCACTTCCAGAGGCTTCCTTCCCTCACTTCTTGGTGCCTCGATGCACCTTGCCCTCTGGCTCTACACTATGTCTCCTCCTCCAGGGCCTCTCCAAACAGCCAGGTCTTCTCACGGATTAATAGTCTTGGGCTAGTTGCACTTCCATGGTGGCTGGCTTCGAGGAGGCAGGAACAGAAGCTCTTAGACCAGTAAGAGCTACACCTGGAACAGGCATGTGTGTCACTTCTGCCAGATGCTATTGGTCAAAGTTATCATAGAGCCTTCCTACCCAGATTCAAGGTGGTGGAGAAAGAGACTCCAATTCTTGATTGCAATGGGAGATAACATTGTGGTGATCCTTGGGAAACACAATCTGCCCCAAAGGGAAGTGCAGAATTTATAAGGGCAGAAAAAGTTGATATATGCATTAATAATTCAAGGATAACCCCTAGAGGCATAGAATGAAAACTATATAACTTTCACTGATGCAGAAGAAAAAACTGAACGAAGAAAACTTGATCCAACAGAAAGCAGAAAACAAAAGTTAGAAGCAAAGCGAAAGCATAATAATAGGAGAGCAAAAACAAATCCACATTTATCAGTAATTACAATAAGTACAAATTAAAGTTGAAAGTCCTCAAATCTAGTGCTATGTTATTTTCAAGAGATACAAATTTAATACAGAAAAGTTGATAATCAAGAGTAAAAGAAAAAACGAGAGTAAAGGAAATATTTATCAGGCAAAAATTACCAAAAGAAAATTAATACTTATTAATATCACAAAAGAAGCTATTATGAAAACTATTTAAAAAAACAAAATGAAACATTTTATACTGAGAAAGAGAACAAAGCCACAGAAGACCTGAGATGTATAAGATATAAGATATAGCCTCGTTTTGGTCAGGATAGACTAGTCTGTGTTGAATAACAAACATCCCTAAAATTTCGGTAGCTCAACACAACGAAAGTTTATTTTTCATTCTCATCACATGTCCAACGTTGAGTTTGTGAGGAGCTCTGTTCCAGCTGACTGGGGAGACATGTCTGTTAGTTTGTCTATCATGTATAGTATGTGTTGTTCCAGGAAGGATTTAAGAGCACTTAAAGAGATTCACAAACTATAGCAAGATATCAGAAAATAAGTGGAAAAGACATATGATAGCTTCCTAAATAACAGAAACCAAATATAGCACGCAAAGTCTTTCTCAAACATTCAGGGTCGAGGAAAAGTCCCCACAAAGCCCTCCACCTAAAATCTCCCTTAGCGACCAATCCCACTTCATCTGCTCTTTGGTGGCAATCTAAGAAGACCACATTTCAAAATGCGGTGGTCAAAGTACTACTACATTTTTTAGTGAAAGGAACTCTTTCTAACGTGTTTCACTCTTTGGCGTACATAGGGATAATTTAAAATAAAGCATTAAGACGCCAGTCAGTCCATGAACCTATCTTATCTTTTGTAATAGAGTGTGTTTTCCAAAGACGGCCACAACACTATGTCTCCCATCCCACAGTGCTATTTAAAATGGGACATTTGACTCTCTGGGACCTCTGAAAATACTTCCACTGACTGGATGCATTGGAAGTGATGTTACGTCACTTCCAAGACTAGATCATAAAAGGCAATACAGCTTCTGCAGGCCTTTCTCTTTAGGGACATGTGACTTGGAAGCCTGAGCTGATCTATATGGAAGTGGGCTATCTAGAAGCTGTCATGGGAGAGACGATCTAGGGATAGAGGCCAATGCCCAGGGAGCCCCAAATGACCTAACTCCCAGCTGTTCTTATCTTCCCAGCCCAGGCATCAGACATCACAGTGAGTAAGATTTCAGAGGAATCCAGCTCAGTCTTCAAGCTGCCCAGCAGGGAGAGATGAGTGGTCTCGCCAACCTTGCCAAATTTCAGACTTGTGAGCAAAACAATGTTATTAATGTAAGCCGCTAAGTTTTGGGATAGTTTTGTTATGCAGCAGTTGATAACAATTGGAATTTTGTACTTACTTAAAGGATTACCTTTTGCAAGCAGAGAGATAGTAGGTGGAGAAGAGGAGTATGAGGTGGAATCCAGAATGGGTGTTTGGGGTATGAATACATGAATCATGACAGACCCAAAACTGACAGATATGATGAATGACTTAAATTTGGTAAACCTCAAGGCAGACTCTGCTGGAGTTACCGTGACTGGAGAAAGCAGAGGACAACATCTGCAAGTAGAGATTGCTCATCAGCCAGAAAGTTCGGACAGGGATGCCAGATCTAGGGCTGGAGACATACAGGCAAACCCACCAGGGTCTCTGATGACTGTGCCCAGCTCCGTTCATAGTCACCGTCGCAACGGGGACTCTCTCTTGTACGGTCTACAGCCCTGCGGTCAGCTCATACTGTGCTTATTACTGCCTCCTGCTTTGAGTAGATGGAAACGCACCCCTCTCTTCTAGATTTCTCTACCTCTTGACCACTCGCCTGGATTCAACTTCTCCCTCCATTCATCATCTGATTTTACCCTGAATGATGTGTACATTCTTCTTGTCTGTCTAGGCCACAATTCTTACTGTTAACCTAGCTCATATGATTGGATTCTATATATCTCTTAACCTCGGCCAGTCACATTACTAAAGTCATGGTAATAACTGTACCACATTTTCTTAATTCTTTGCCTATTTTAGATGTTTGAGTTGTTTCAAATCATGCATTTTTTGTAAATGACTGAGGATGAACGTCCTTAAATATAAATGCTTGTCTCCTTTCCTTTTTCCTTAGATAAATTTGCTAAAATTTGGAATTACTGGATCAAAAGCTGAATACTGTGACATCCATAGATTTAGATCTCAACCCTCAGAAAGATGCTAACAGTATTTACTCCATCCCCCACCATGATGCCTCAGTCTACTTTGCTGCTACCAGCAACCCCATCCTGGGAAATCAAATCTCCCTCACAGAGACCTCTTTTTTTTTTTTTTAAGATTTTATTTATTTATTTGTCAGAGAGAAAGAGAGAGAGTGGCAGGCAGAGGGAGAAGCAGGCTCCTGGCTGAGCAAGGAGCCCGATGTGGGACTCGATCCCAGGACCCTGGAATCATGACCTGAGCCGAAGGCAGATGCTTAACTGACTGAGCCACCCAGGCATCCCTCCCAGAGACCTCTTACAAAAATTCAGTCAGCCTTGAGCTCCTTAGGTAAAAATATGATGTCAAGGTCTTTTTAAAGGAACAATCCAGAAATTTGAAATGCATGAAAGATAAAACAAGAAAGTCAAGGAAGAAAACAGTGCTGAAGATTAACATGAAAATATGCTTAGTCTCATAAACAATGATGGGAGTGTAAAGCAAAACAATGGGATCTATCATCCTGGCAAAGTTCTAAGACTGAAAATGTCCAGCATTAATGGGGATATGGGGAAACACCTTGACAGAAATCTTTAATTGAGTTAAAATTATTATTTCAATAAACTTATTACTTATTAGTAATGGCCAGTATTAATTTTTGAAGTGTTAAAATAGAATTAGATAAAATTTCAGATTATCTGGAGGATGATCTGAAAATATCAAAAATCTGAATATATACCCTTGACCTCACAACTCTACTTCCAGAGTTTATTTTAAGAAGATAACCAGACAAGTGTGGAAAAATGTGTTCACCAACAAGGGTGTTCATTACAACAGTATTTATCATTGTAGGAACTGGAGACAATCTAGAGTCCAACAACAGTGACTTTGTTAATTTCATTATGCTATATACATACAAAGTTTTACAAAGGTACTAAGAAAATCTTCCGGGAAGATTTGTTATTTTCTGGACACAGTTCAATGTCACATGGCAGTATAAACATTTTCTACAAGCTTTTTTTCCTTTTCACAAATTCTATATGTACTGACTTGAAAATATGCCCAATACATCATATAAAAAAAAAGATGTTAAAGAAAAAAACTTATATCACATTCTTTCTTGCTTCCTTCATTTCTTGTTTCTTTCTGTGAGGCATACTCTGCGGGTATAAACCTCAAACCTACTAGTAGTTACCTCTGGAAGAAAATACTGTGTTAGAGATTTCTATACACTTATGAGTTGTTGTTTTGTTGTGTTTTTTTTTTCCATGAACTTTCAGACTTTTTATAATCAGCAAATATATCAAAGACATTTCCATTTATTAAACAAAGCATTTCTTAATTGATTTACTCATTAAACAAAAAGCCATTGAAGACATGACTTCTGCCAGGCTCTCTCCTGGACAATGAAGCACAAGATGAGTAAGAAGTTCTTGGAAACTAGGAGGAAAGACAAAGAATTGTAATGATACATGACCTTGCTGGCTTTACATATATGTTAATGAATGATGCTTTGTGAATGAAATGTAAACTCCATTTGGGACCCCATGGAATTCTGAGGTCCCTCACCAGCTGAGGTCTTTATGGACAGAATCTGCTATCATAAAGTTTTCGGTAAGAGGCTGAGAGTGGAGAAAAGAGGAGAAAGGATGAGTCATCCTTTCTGGTGTTCAGGAACCCTGAATCCCAGGTCTCTGGCCTTAGGCCAGGACAAGTGCACTTGTAGAGACTGTGACAGTTTCCCAGGCTGAGGTGGATGCACGCGGAGGCAGGTCTGATGACTTCCTTTGAAGTAGAAAGCACTCTCTTCTTCCTGGAAGATTTGTTATTTTCTGGACCCAGTTAGGTCAAAGTCACATGGAAGTATAAACACTTTCTACAAGCTCTTTTTCCTTTCCACGAACTCTATGCAACTGACACACAGATTGTCTCCTATGTACATCAAAGCACCGAATCATAAACTGTTTACTAGAAGAAGGAAATTGAAGTTTTCCAGAACTTGCCTGCAGAGAATCTTCATTATGATGGAAGCAGACCAAGACTGGCCACACTTCCAAGGCCTCAGGGAATGGCAGCTACCCCACACAGTGACACAGGAGAAGGCAGCTGGACAAAGGAGAGCAGCTACAAGGTTCAGGCAGGCCTGGCTTCCAGACTTCAAAGGCACAAACATGCATTTTTAAATTCAATGACATCTCTCAGTCTGCCTCTCATCCATTGCACACTGATGCCATGTGAGCAATTGCCCCCGATCAATGAGCCAGATGCTGACTCAGCCATTGGCCAGGTCCATCCCTGACCTGAGAACGTAAGGATAACCAGCCACCAATAAACAGGTTTTGCACTGACTGAAGCTACTCCATCAGTCCATTGATCCAGCTCATACTTATTTGGTATATTTAATAAGGAAAATCTGTGTCCTAAGATGGCCGACCGAGCCAGCGAGAGAGTCCCAGTCCTTGCCCCGGGGCTCTCCCGGGTTCTTCTCCCTGTTGGGCTTCCCCCGCGCACCAATCCGGGTCCTTCTCCCTGCCCCGCTTCGCGCACGTGCCAAGAGTGCCCAGTATGCAGAAGTAGAAGTGTATAAATTGCCCCCTTTGTTTGTGCTTGGGGCTCAGGCCTTTGGAAACCACTCTCCTCTGAGCCTGAGGCGTTAAATAAACCTCCTATCCTCCAAGATTTCTGGGTGCCGCTTGGTTCTTCGGTCGGGCGATCCAGTCCAGCTTCCGTAACATACTCAATGTGCCCATAGTACTGAGCATAGAAGAAAAAAAAAACCAGCACTTCTTGGAATTTGACCCATGTGAAGACAGGTAAGATCTGTATGCAAATACTTCCAGAAGAGTTCCAAAAAGAATGTGGTGGGTTCTACAATGGAGTTCATTTTAAAACGCTAAGATTTGCTCAAGGAAGAACAAGTCACAGCACCCTGAAGTTTCCTTAATTAATCATAAATGTCAGTTTTGTTTGTTTGCTGGTTGGTTTATGTGCATCCTTCCCACCATGCATGCATAAGGGCAACTGCTTTATTCACTGATATATCCTTAGTATAATACAGAAATTTGCTAATTGAAAGGAAGAAAGGAAAAAGAGGGAAGGAATAGGAGAGAGAGAAAGAGAGAACAGAGGGGAGGAAGGCAGCATACATAGCAGTTGAAAGCTTCATATCGGGGCGCCTGGGTGGCTCAGTCGTTAAGCGTCTGCCTTCCGCTCAGGTCATGGTCCCAGGGTCCTGGGATTGAGCCCCGCATCGGGCTCTCTGCTCAGCGGGAAGCCTGCTTCTCCCTCTCCCACTCCCCCTGCTTGTGTTCCCTCTCTCACTGTGTCTCTCTCTGTCAAATAAATAAATAAAATCTTTTTAAAAAAAAGAAAGAAAAAAGAAAGCTTCATATCTATAGACTGCCAGGATTAAACCCCAACTCTTGTGAAGTACAGTTATGTGACCTCAGGCAACTTAATTAACCTCTCTGTGCTTTTGTTTCTTTATCCTGAAAATAGGGGAAATAATAATACTACCTACCTCACTGAGTTGAACAAAACCTTGAGTTAATATTTGTGGCTTTAGAACAATGTCTGGACAGAATAAGCACTGAATAAATATTTATTACATTTTTAAAACCACAAAGAAATATACATTGGGGAAAAATTAAGAAATTATTTTGAGAGCTGTTTGGGGATTACAATGCATAGATCTTGGCCATTGTTTTGATGCTTTATGTTCAGAGCAAAGAATAGAGAGTCAAGGCAGAGAGGCCAAAACAACAAGAGCAAGGAATGGGAATCCCAGACCTCCAGCCAGATCGTGCCTGCCAGGAGGGGAGCAAGTTCATGGGCACAGCCCCATCCAAGAAATCTCCTGTGTGTGTGTGTGTGTGTGTGTGTGTGTGTGTGGGAAAGCACTCTCACACACCCCTACACTCACACACCCCTACACTGCCATGAGCTTTCAAGCTGTATATAGTCCTCCTTCATTTGACCTGGAATTCCTTGGGCATAGGGACTGCTTTCTTCACACTGTATTCCAACTCACTTGGCTGTATGACCTTGGACCAGTTGCTTGGCCATTCTCTCGCTCGGTTCCCTGGTAAGTTTAAAGGTGATAGTGACAAAGCTGTCTAACAATCCTGTCAGACATGATAAATGGGACAAGGTTTAAAATGTGCTTTGTGCAATGCCCAGCATGTTGTAAACCCTCGGTGACCATTGGTTCATATTATTATAAAAGCCAAGCATACGTTTGTGAAACCAAACAAGGTAATGGTATAAAAAATGTATAGCTGAACTGGAATCAGAGAGCATCCATGCATCCACAGGTAGATGGATATGCATTTGGCAAGAAAAAATGTAAAAAAAAAGAAAAATATAGCAGCCAAACAAGAATGAAAGCTACAGTCACATCCCAGAGAGATCTCAAAAATATAATGCTGAAGGGAAAACAAGAAACAGAAGGTTTTTTACGGCGCAATACCATTTATGTTTAAAAAATTAAAATATTAAAAGATATAAACACAAGCACATGGCACATTTCTTGAGGCTAGAAATATATAAATACATGTTTGGAAGGTAGAGGAGAAGAAAATGCATGAAATATGTGGAAGTGCTTAACTAAGCAAGGGACAAGAATAGGAGTATAAATGGGAGATTGTGCTGGCTGGGAAATACCTCCCTCCAAAGATACCACGTCCCAGTCCCTGGAACCTGTAACTGCCCCCTTAGTTGAAAGAAGGGGCTTTGCAGATGTGATTCTTTAAGGATCTTGGGATGGGGAGAGTAACCTGGATGATCTGGGTGGGCCCTCAATCCAATTACAAGTGTCCTTAGAAGAGGAGGGGGAGGGAGATTTGACACACACAAAGAGAGGGTGATATGAAGATGGAGCAGAAAGAGATTTGAAGCTGCTGATGTTGAAGATTGGAGTGATGTGGCCACGGCCGAGGAATGCCAAGAGCCACCAGAGGCTGGAAAAGGCTCCATAAAGCCTCTGGAGAAAATGTGGCCCGACAGCACCTTGATTCCCACCCAGTGTTACTGATTTCGGACTTCCGGCCTCCGGAACCAGGATAGAATCAATTTCTGTTGTTTTAAGCCACTAAGTTTGTGCTTATTTGTTACAGCTGCCACAGGAAATGAGCAATGAAGAGGAAAAGTAAAAAGATATAGAAGTGGCTTTACATGGATGTATGATTACAGATTGCTATGAATGGAGGCAGATAGGCCACTAAATTCCTCTCACTCGGTTCCATAAGAACAAGGAAACAAACAAAAAATTGGCAATGGCCACATAAAATGCCATTGTTAACTATATTCCAAAACGTATTTAAACAGTCCTCTTGAGATGTCCTTAGGTAGTTCTAGAGGTCTCCTTTAAAACTTATTCAACATAGATGGAGCAGCTAATGCATCGGATTTGAAGTGAGCAAAGACATAAGCAGACATGTCATAAAAGAGGAAATGCCACAGAATAGCAAACATGGGAGATCATTCAGCCTCCAGGCAGTGCAGTTTAAAACAATAATGACAATTCATATTTTTGCCCATCAAAATGACAGATTTCTTTATTCACTGTAAATTTTACATTTTCCCTCACACTTTATTTTTAGCTTGCTTTTTCCCCACTTAGCAATTTATCTTCTAAACATGACTTTGAATGAAATGAGTAAAATAAATACTGAAAAAAAATGTGACAAAATTGGCAGTCTCCCCCACTGCTGACGGCTGTGTCATTAGAAGAAATCTGGCAGTATGGAGAGCCTTAAAATTTTTCAAAGACTTTGATCTTCACTTCGGTTTTACTTCTGATGTTTTCTAAGGAAGTGAGCCTGGTTGAGGAAGCACAGCGTTCATTATAGAATCTAAAATAACAAGCATGAACACGACATAATAGCTTAGAATAGGGTCCGCAAACGATGGCCCATGGGCCCGACGTGGCCTGTGGCTTGTTTTCGTAAATAAAGTTCTGTTGGAACTCAGTGTCTTGTGGCTGCCTTTGTACCATCTGGCCAGTGCTGAGTACGTGTGAAGAGATACACGTCTCCCAAAGCCAAAAACATTTACCGGCTGGCCCTTTATAGAAAGAGTATGCTCATTCCTAGTTTAGATTTGGCGATCGGGTTAAACTACGCCCCAAATGCTTCCTGGACTGTTTTGCAGCCCTTGAGAAAAATGTTCATGGGGAGTTTATAAAAATAATAAAAAAGGAAAAATGTCTCATGCTATGAGAAGACAAGAGGATACAGAATAATAGGAACTATATAGTTACAATTATATAATCATGATAGTTACAATCATTTAAAATAAAAAGACTGCAGGAAGTATGACAAAATGTTAATAATATTCGTTATCTTCAAGCGATGGAAAATACATACGATTTTAATTTTGTACTCTCTCTCCTGTGCTTTTCTTCAATTTATGTTAATTCAATTATTCAGTGTATATTAATGAACATATTTCACCTTAAAGTATAAAAATAAATATCAATTAAAAAATTGAAACTAATATTGAGTCTCCAGTGCACTAGATCTTACAGACTCTTAGATTAAAGATAACGATTATGTATCATCATTAATATCTTCTCCTAGCACTTCTGGCCCCCTAAAGAGAACTCCTACCCACCAGAGTTACAGATTTTATTTCCCCATTCAAATTTATACGACAGGAAAGGGCTTTCTCCATTTTCACCCTGTTCTGGTGGATGGACACATGTCTGCCTCATTTCTGGACCCTGTCCTGTTCTATAAGAAAAAAGGAAAAAAAGGGGGGGGGATTTCTAGAGAAGGGAAAGAAATACGTAGAATTCTGCTAAGGGGTGTTAATCATACTGACAGCAAGTCTGGACCTCCATGTCCCTTTTCCTTCATTCCTTTATTATCTGCTTGTGACACCACTTCTGAGGGAAAACCAGATGAACTGAAATAAATGAATGACAACCTAGGCCAGAGAAGGAAGAAGCAGAAGTGAGACTTCGAGGGTAGGCAGACAAGGGAGGGGATGGGGCGACAACAGCAGATGACTCCTTCCTTCCTTCTGAGGTGGACTCCATGTAGATTAAAGCTGCCACAGGAGAAAAGCAGAGATCTGTTTCTCATCCCCCTCCAGATGCGTGTATGCGAACTTTGTTCAAAACTGAAGTAAAACTTCTCCCTACCCATCGGAAAAATGTTAAGGGGTTAGCTAAAGGATTTTGCTTAATTCAAAACCATCACGCATGAAGAGCACAGCGAGTAAGACAGAAGTGAGAACAAAGTTCAACTAAAAAGGGGAGCTCAGCCGAAGTAGCTTCACTTCCCATAATCACTTCCTATTATCTGTAAGGCCTGGAAAAATGGCAGCATGAAGCTTTCTGAACTGATTGGGGAGTACAACAGTTCCCCAGCGTTTGGGGGATATAGGGTCAGGGGTGCCGATTCCGTTCCAATTAGCCACAAGTCATTCCAAATAACCAGGCAGTCCCAGGCTCTCGTTCCTCCACCCACTCAGCCTGTGTGCACACACTCATTGAGCCAGACAGCTGGGGGATGGACAGCATGTAAGAGTGAGCAGGAGAAAGTGACGGCCACACATCCATCATCCACCAATTTGGCACTTACTAATCACATCTCATCTCTTAGCCCCACGAACAGATTAAACTTAATTTCCTTCCTTGGAGTCAATAGCTGCCTCTAAGAGCATCACTTGCTCTCTTTGCATCTCTCTTCCTTCATGAAAAATTTCCCAAACTACAAAGTGGGGCCTAGAAAGGAAGCCTGACCTGGAGGGACTCTCTTCATTTCTTCAACAAATGTTTATTGAGCACCAGCTAGGTGCCCAGCACAGTTCTAGGCTTTGGTGATATAGCAGAGAGAAAATAAAGATCCCCACACTGGTGGGACTTAGATTCAAACAGGGGCGGGGGACACTAGGGAGCAAAGGTAATAAGTAAATGATGTTGGAAGATAATAAGTGATGTGGACAAAAAGAAAGTAGGAGAGGGTCAGGGGGAATTAGGAGTGGGTGTGGAAGGGTCTGTCCACATCATTAAATAGGACAGTCAGAACAAACCTTATTAAATAGGTGAGCAAAGACTTAAAGAAGCTGAAGGAGTTAGGAAAGTAGCAGCCCTTCCACTAGGAGTTAATACCTTTTCAGATATTCCTCCCGGGACCTTCACAACAGAGCAGTCGGTGTGCAATCAAGTCTGGCTTCTTTTCCCAAAAACTAATACAGAAACCAAGTCAAGCCCAAAGGGAAAATAATCACTACAGTGCAGGCTTGAGCAGGGACTTCCTTTTCTTTACCACTGGATTTCTAGAGCTTGGCACATAGAAATCACTCGATTAATCTTTGTTGAGTGAATGACTAAATGATTACCTGCTACCTATACATTATGCGGAGTTCGAGACACAGTGCTGAAGGACATTGGAGCAATGCTTCAAATAGGTTGTGCTGATTTCCCGAACTGACCCTCACCTTCCTGCTGTGCTCAGCAGGACTTCTGGGAACATTTCTCCTGGTGACAGCATCTGTTTTATCTCGGGGTTGTCCATAGCTTTGTTCTCTTTTTTTTTTTAAGATTTTATTTATTTATTTGACAGAGAGAGACACAGCGAGAGAGGGAACACAAGCAGGGGGAGTGGGATAGGGAGAAGCAAGCTTCCCGTGGAGCAGGGAGCCTGATGCGGAGCTCAATCCCAGGACCCTGGGATCATGACCCGAGCCGAAGGCAGACGGTTAACCGACTGAGCTACCCAGGTGCCCTGACAGCTTTGTTCTCTTTAAATCAACTTATGAACTACCTATTTTATGTTAGCCAGGACTAGGTCCTAGAGTGATGGAAGTTAGGTCGTGTGTGGTGGTAGGCAGCCTCTAGGATGGTCCTAATGAACCCTGCCTCCTGATAGTCATGCCCTATGTAAGCCTGTCCTTTAAGTGTGGGTGGGATCTAGTAACTGATTCATCTCTAAACAAATACAATATGGCAAAAGGGATGAGGTATCACTTTCAAGATTACATTACAAAAAGACTGTAACTTCAGTCTGCTGGCCATCTCTCACTCTCTCTTTCTCTCTCTCTAGCCCTTGCTTTGGGAGAAGCAACCTGCCATGTTGTGTATGGCCCCATGGAGAGGTCTACATGGTAAGGAAGGGATGTCTCTGACCAACAATTACCTGCAAAGACTTGAGGTTGTCCCCCTCCAGGTGAGTGAGCTTCGAAGCAGATGCTTTTTATAGTTGAGCTTTGAGAAGACCAGGGCCCCAGCAACACCTTGATTGCAGCCTCTGAGAAGCCCTAACACGGAGGACTCAGATAAGCTGTGCCTGGCTTCTTGACTCTCAGAAACTATGATAGGGGAGAGACTGGGTGGCTCAGTCGGTTAAGCATCTGCCTTTGGCTCAGCTCAGGTCATGATCCCAGGGTCCTGGGATCGAGCCACACATCAGGCTCCCCACTCAGCTGAGAACCTGCTTCTCCCTCTCCCACTGCCTGCCACTCCTCCTGCTTGTGCGCACTCTCTCTCTCTCTCTGGCAAATAAATAAATGAAATCTTTTTTTTTTTTTTAAAGATTTTCTTTATTTATTTGAGAGAGAGAATGAGAGACAGCATGAGAGGGAAGAGGGTCAGAGGGAGAAGCAGACCCCCGCTGAGCAGGGAGCCTGATGCGGGACTCGATCCCGGGACTCCAGGATCATGACCTGAGCCGAAGGCAGTCACCCAACCAACTGAGCCACCCAGGCGCCCCAAATAAATGAAATCTTAAAAAAAAAGAAAAGAAAAGAAACTATGATAGGATAAATGTTTGTTATTTTAAGCCACTGAGTTTAGAGATTATTTGTTATGCAGCGGTAGATAACTAATACACATGATCTACCCTCAAAACAAAATATGGTGAGGTGAGTGGCACATGAGTGATAAAAACAAAGGATTTGGGGTAGAGGGGGGTTCACAGGAATAAGAAATGGGTGATGGCAGATTATAATGACATCAATTTACATAGCTCTTTACACTTTACTGGGTGCTTCCCCAACTGTCTCATCTGATCTTTACAATATGCCTAAGGATGATACTTACCCAACATTAAATATTAATCGATCTAGTCATTCAGTAAAAATTTTAAGGGTCAAATATGCACCTGTGATTAGTACAAAGGAAACCTATATAAGCCATACTTAGTGTCCTCAGAGAACCCAGAACAGTTTAATACATTAAATAAACAATAAATAGATCAATAGACCTTGAGATCCAATATATTAGAGACCATAAAGAGGTATGCACAGAATACTCGATAACTCAAAGATGGGAATGATGAACTCTTCCAGAGGGCCTAAAAAATACTCAAAAATTGATTCTTTTTTTTTTTTCTAGCCTTATTGTGGTATATTTGGCAAATAAAAATTGTATATTTTTAAGGTATACAATGGGATGTTTTGATATATGTATGCATTGTGAAATGATTACCATGATCAAGCTAATTAGCATATCTGTCACCTCACATAGTTTCCACTTGTTTGTATGGTGAGAATGCTTCAGCTAGATCCCCTTTTAGCAAATTTCAAGTATGCAGTACAGTACTGTTAATTATAATTGTCATGCCAGACATTAGATCTCTAGAAGGATGAGTTGGAAGTTTACCAGATTCTTGGATCCCAGAAAGGATGGGCAGGGAGGGAGAGAAGAGCATCTCAGGCAAATGAGGATGGGGCCATGTGCAATGGCATGGAGTTCGAAACTGTATAGTCTCTTACAGAAGTTGATGATTCCAGCTGGCTTTCTGCCCGTGGACGCCACCGAGTAAATATCGTTAAAGTCTCCCCCACCCTCATGTCTAAGTCAGAGTCTCCCAAAGAGCCTGAACAGCTGCGGAAACTCTTCGTCGGAGGTTTGAGCTTTGAAACAACTGATGAGAGTCTGAGGAGCCATTTTGAGCAATGGGGAACGCTTACGGACTGTGTGGTAATGAGAGATCCAAACACCAAGCACTCCAGAGGCTTTGGGTTTGTCATGTATGCCTCTGTGGAGGAGGTAGATGCAGCCATGAACACAAGGCCACACAAGGTGGATGGAAGGGTTGTGGAACCAAAGAGGGCTGTCTCAAGAGAAGATTCTCAAAGACCTGGTGCCCACTTAACTGTGAAAAAGATTTTTGTTGGTGGCATTAAAGACACTGAAGAACATCATCTAAGAGATTATTTTGAACAGTATGGGAAAATTGAAGTGATCGAGATCATGACTGACCGAGGCAGTGGCAAAAAGAGAGGTTTTGCTTTTGTCACATTTGATGACCATGACTCTGTAGACAAGATTGTCATTCAAAAATACCATACTGTGAATGGCCACAACTGTGAAGTAAGGAAAGCCCTATCTAAGCAAGAGATGGCTAGTGCTTCATCCAGCCAAAGAGGTCGAAGTGGTTCTGGAAACTTTGGTGGTGGTCGTGGAGGTGGTTTTGGTGGGAATGACAACTTTGGTCGTGGAGGGAACTTCAGTGGTCGAGGCGGCTTTGGTGGCAGTCAAGGTGGTGGTGGATATGGTGGCAGTGGGGATGGCTGTAACGGATTTGGTAATGATGGAAGCAACTTTGGAGGTGGCGGAAGCTATAATGATTTTGGCAATTACAACAACCAATCCTCAAAGTTTGGACCCATGAAAGGAGGAAATTTTGGAGGCAGAAACTCCGGCCTCTACGGTGGTGGAGGCCAATACTTTGCCAAACCACAAAACCAAAGTGGCTACGGTGGTTCCAGCAGCAGCAGTAGCTAGGGCAGCAGCAGTAGGTTTTAATTACTGCCAGGAAACAAAGCTTAGCAGGAGAGGAGAGCCAGAGAAGTGACAGGGAAGCTACAGGTTATAACAGATTTGTGAACTCAGCCAAGCACAGTGGTGGCAGGGCCTAGTTGCTACAAAGAAGACATGTTTTAGACAATACTAATGTGTATGGGCAAAAAACTCGAGGACTGTATTTGTGACTAATTGTATAACAGGTTATTTTAGTTTCTGTTCCATGGAAAGTGTAAATAAAGCATTCCAACAAAGGGTTTTAATGTAGATTTTTTTTTTTTTTTTGCACCCATCTGTGATTGTTAAATGTAATAGTCTGATCATGATGCTGAATAAATGCGTCTTTTTAAAAAAAAAAAAGAAGATGATGATTCCACCTGGACAGGGAGTGGGGTGCATATAAAGAACAAATTGGCAAATGAAAAAGCTGTCTTTCTGACTCAACTCTCCTGGCCTATATGCTATGCTTTTGCCATGATGTCACACTGTCTTTTCTAATCTTTCTCAGCCTCATTTCCTGATTTCTCTTACTCCTTCATGAGATCTGATGGTCATTATAGATCATTGGAGAACAAATCAGAAGCCAGGAAGGGGCTCAGTCCAAGTGACAAATAAATTAGGGAGTGAACTGGGCGCCTGGGTGGCTCAGATGGTTAAGCGTCTGCCTTCGGCTCAGGTCACGATCCTGGAGTCCCGGGATCGAGTCCCGCATCGGGTTCCCTGCTCGGCGGGGAGTCTGCTTCTCCTCCCTCTGACCCTCCTCCCTCTCCTGCTCTCTGTCTGTCATTCTCTCTCTCAAATAAATAAATAAAATCTTTAAAAAAAAAAAAAAAAAAAAAAAAAAAAAAAAAAAAAAAAAAATTAGGGAGTGAACTGAAGTTCTGAAGGGAGATAAAGATGTGGCAGAGAGAGAGAGGGGAAGAGAGGGAAGGATGAAAAGGGACATGTGTAGCTTGAGGGAAGAGCAGGATTAAAGAAAAAAATTGTCGAGAAGTGTGGGGGAAATTAGAGAATTTTTGTAGTTAGGTTGTACAGAGCCAAATCAGAAGGAAAGATTTACATATGATATACTGGGTGAAGACAAGTAAAAGCTAAAGGTTTTAAGAGAATAAATAGATTCTCTAAAATGATAAACCAACATACCTCCTGATATGATAGAGTAAGAAAGGTAATTCACCTCTGTGGTGGTCTTCCCCCAAACCTATAAACCCATTCTAATCATTTCTTACAAATTTGTCTAACTGACAAATTGAGGAACATTCTACAAAATGCCTGACTGGTACTCTTCAAAAATGATCACAATCAGTCCATTTTTGTTTTTTTTCTTTAGATATATTTATTTATATATTAGCAGGACGAGGGGCAGAGGGAGAGGGAGAGAGAGAATCCCCAGCAGACTCCCTGCTGAGCACAGAGCTGCTCACGGGGCTGAGTCCCACAACCCTGAGATCATGAACCCAGCTGAAATCAGTCAGACGCTTAACAGACCGAGCCACCCAGGCACCCCAGTCACAATCAGTCTTTGAGAAACTGTCACAAACCAGAGGAGACTAGGGGACATGATGATTGAACATAATATGATATCCTCAATGGGAGACTAGAACAGAAAAAGGGCATTAGTGGAAAAGCTAATGAAATCTGAATAAAGTGTGAAGTTTAGTTAATAGCAACATACCAATGTAGGTTTCTCAGTTCTGATAAATGGATCTGGGTAATGCAGGATGATAACATTAGAGGAAACTGAATCTCGTGGGGGCATACAAGAACTTACTGTATCATCTTTGCAATTTATATGTAATCTAAAAACATTCCCAGATAAAAAGTTTATTTTTGAAAATGATAGGCCAGTAGTGAAGTCTAGATTATGGCTTATATGAACTAATTTTTCACTTGGCCTCACCATTTACAAATCAACTTTCACAACCCTGTATACACAATCTCTTGAGTGCATTCTTTAAGGAAAGGTACAATTCTCTGAGAAATTTGCAAGACAGTCTTAAATTAAGTGTTACATCAAAAGCAGGTTTGGCACCGGAGAATATAGGCACTCAACAATAGTCTCAGATAAACAGTTAGTAAGAGAATAAGGAAGTATTGAGAGACCAGATGAAAAATATCAGAGACTAAGCAAGCTGGGAGACAACTTGTATTTGAGCATCTTCTCCTGGTCCTTAGTCCGTAGGCTAAATAAAGATGCTTTCTAAATAAGTGAATGAATGAATGAATGAATGAATACTGAGAGAGTTTACTACCTACAGACCTCACTAAATTGACTATAAAATGACAACAAAATCATGTAAACTGGGAGGGGAATGATCAAAGTTAAAATAGTCAACAATGTGGTTTTATTTCAGAGGAAGTTGAAGATACTGATTACCTTCAGACTTGGCTAAAACAATTGCATTAATTAATTTTGCACAGCAAAATTTCAAGGTAACCCTAAGACATCCAAACTTAGACTTGCTTTCCCCTTTCAGAAGGAATTAGACCCACACACAAGCTCCTCATTTTCCTCTGTTCCTCTTTTTAAACTCTCTGCTTCTCCCTAGAACTGGAGAAGTCTCAGGCCCGTGAAAGCCACTTTCATATGGTATATGAGGACCAAGAACTACATAAAACAAACAAATGAAGAACTGTAGATAATAATCCAATGAACTATGGATCCAAATCCAGCAGAAACAAGACTGGAGTTGTCCTCTCAAGCTACCACAAAATCTGGAGAAAGAAATTTCTCAACATACTCTGTGCCCCAACTGCACTGGACTGTGGGTTGTTTCTCAAATACACCACACTTTTCCATGACTCAGTGACTTTCTTCATGCTGTTCCCTCAACGACTGCCCTTGCACAGAGCAGAAGTCTGGAACAGGTCCTTCCCTTCTAGTCCCCAGAAGGAACTAACCCTGATCTTGGACTTCCAGCCCCCAGATTTGTGAGAAAATAAGTGTCTGCTGTTTGAAATGAGTCTATGGTACTTTGTTATGGCAGCCCGAGCAAAATAATACACCAGCCCTCAGAGAGAGCCTGACTGAGAAGGAAGATAACAGCAAAACAGAGGTGAGAAGTGGAAAAAGACAGAGCCCTGCATGTAGTTGTTCCTTAGGATCTACCCAAGACCTTTCAGGAACCTGAACTAATAAATGTCGTTTTGCTAAAAACATTTTGAGTTGATTTTCTGTCATTACAACAAAAGAGCCCTAATAGCAGTGCATCTGTTCCAAAACCCCTGCCTGGGATAATATTTCATCGTGTAATTTCCTTGTTTCTGGTATTTCCTTTTTCTAAAAAAGGTAATTAAACTCACTTTCATTTTGAGAATGTCATGACTTGAGAGAATGGACTATAACCTGAGGTGCTAGCAAGCCGTCTTAGGACTTGATGGGTTTTTTTTCAGACACTCTTAGGTAGGGGAATCCAGGCGTATGAGAAGGGGAATATGGAAGGGAATACCAATCAAGGGTGAATTTTAAAATAGGCATATCTCAGGGCACCCAGGTGGTTAAGTGTCTGCCTTCTGCTCAGGTCATGATCTCCAGGTCCTGGGATCGAGTCCCGCGTCCAGCTCTCGGCTCAGTGGGGAGCCTGCTTCTCCCTCTCCCTCTGCCTCTCCCCCTGCTTGTGCTCTGTCTCTATCTCAAATGAATAAATAAAATCTTTTTTAAAAAATAGACATATCTCGATGCAATGGAAAGCAAATTAAATTTGCAGTGGGAATACTTCAGTTCCTTCAGCAAATCATCTAAGTATGACATGGTGGAAAGACCCTGGGGTTTGGGACCAGAGGATCCTAGCTTTACAACCAGCTTTGGTGCTTTCTATGTAGCCTGAGGCAAGTAACAACCTAACTGAGCACCAGAGCACCAGATTCTTTGCCTGTGAAACGGGGCTCAGGATGTACCTGGCAGGGTTGATACCAAATCAGTGGTAATGTGAGTAGAACAGCTACTACCATGCCTGGCACAGAGTAAGTGCTCAATAAATGGTAGCAAGAAGTCACCTTTATTCTTATTGATCTTATTATTTACGTCTAGGGTTCTTAGCTCTTCTATTTGTGAACTCTGGATAATCATCCTTGCTGGTAACAGGATTCTTATGGAGATCCAAAAGATTTTGCAACTCGAAAGTGTTTTGTCACATATATGTCAGATAGAAATGTAAAGACGTTACTAATGTAAGGCAAGTGATTAGAAGACCCCTGATTCCTGCATCTGAATGTGGCTCTCTATAGCTCCAGCTTCATGGGAAGGGATCAGCCCCTCTTAAGTAAGTAGGCAGCAGCTCCGGTGTGAAGCCAAGCCCAGGGGGGAGGCCACCCATGAGGCCAAACCCACGGGGGAGACCCCTGCACGGTCCGACCTCCAGCTCACTGTGAGGCATGCGCACACAAACCGGAACCAAATCAGAGGAACCGAGCCAACCACAGTCAGAAAAACAAAAGGTGCTCTAACTAGTAAACAAATGTGCATTTTTCACACATTGCCCCTGCTTTTAGATGTTAGAAACGGAAACAGCACAGTTAATACTGAAATCTGGACAGCAAGAGTGCACCTGGCCTTGCTTAGCGAATGGCTTGAATTATTCTTGGTTACCACCCAACCGGTAGGAGATTGTCCTGCTCCACTCTGTGCCTTGCTATTGGCCCTTAAGGAGTTCTCTATTACTGAACTGACGGTGAGTCATTGCCCCAAAAATAGCCAGAGAAGTTAGCTTGTCAGAGTCCAGAAGTGATTAGTGACAAGGCGCCACGGTTTCCAACACTTTTATCCATACCAATCATAGGAGCTCTCACCTTAACAACATGGAAGTCAAGTGGGTTTTTGAAAGATAATCAAGGAGGAACAGGCAACATGTTGATGCCTCAACAGGGAAGATGAAACCATGGGGCTACCGCTAACATTTTCAGAGGAGGGCTAGCTCATTAAAGCGAACACCACAATTGGTGTTGAAAGGGAAGAGCAATCAGACAAGGCAGGGTTTTGGGGGTGACCCAGGGGGAGGAGTGGGCCACACACACTTGGCCCTGTGGTGTTTTACAGGGTGACAGCTTGTAGGTTTAACAGCTGCCGGCGTGCTGTGTTAGCAGCAGGGAGGCTGGACTTCCTTGCGCCACGCCCAGCTTGCCGATGAGGACGGACACAACAGAAGACAGCTAGTCCGTGGGAAGAGAGAGCCAGCCCCGCGCCGTGTCCTCTCTGTGGGACACCAGTGCCCTCAGAGCAGTAAGAACCACACAACAGTACCGCTTCCATCTGACAAACAGACACCAAAAGTACAGCCTCAGTTTTCTTAGCATGTTCTTCCTTCCTGCTGGCTATATTCTCATCTGTTTTCTCAATTATATCAGAGGGAGGGAATTCTTATTTTTTTCCAGCTTAACAACTTGGTTGATCAGGTCTGGATAACATTACATTTGAGAAATGATTTGTGAATAACATTTACTAGTAGTACAATGTCCCTCTGCATAGATAAGAGAATAAAGGTTTAACACCAGGAAACCTGCAGACAGACAGCATCTGTCCCATTAGCAGCTAGTCCTTGAGGAAGATATTCAAGTCTTAGTTTCCTCATCCATGAAATGTGGTCCATATCTTCTTATGAAAAGAAAATGCATTCAGGTGTTAGGTCAATGTGCTCTGGGAGCTTAAGAGCATTGCAAAAATGTGCAATTATTAGTAATAGCAAGAAAGGATAATTAGAAATTGCTGACAGTGATCCCTGAGAAGCCCAGATGATCGCAGATACATACACAAAATGCACCTAGCTGCTTCCAAGGTGTGAAGACATCCTTCCTAATAATAACAAAATAAATCACACACACACACACACACACACACAGTAGAATCCTGAAAATATGAAGTTCGTCTTTTAATACCTTTCTTTGGAAGAAATCCACTAGAAAAACAAGATGCATCTTCGCAGACTTTTTGTGGAAGAGCAAAATTTATAGTGGCAGGCAGAAGCTTTGCTGATATCCAAGAGGACTGTGTCAAATGAAATCTCCAAGCCTCCAAATTAAATTGGAAAAAAAAACAGCAAACAGTCTCTTTAGTGATGTCACAGCTTGGGATTTGGCACGAGTTGATGGATATTTGGGAGACTTTTGGGAGATTTGGGGCGATTTGAAACAACGCATTTATCTGGTTCACTTTCAGCCCCTTGGGTGGGGCCTTCTGCTCCCCTACTCAAGCTATGCTGGGCCAGGGAGAGAACCCCTCCCCCAGGCAAATAATTTATACCACTCCTGGACATTTGTTATTTCCTTTTTTTCTGCTCTGGCTCTCTTCCCACAATTTTGCTGGCAAAGCCAAATGAGGATGCATTTCCTCTACTGCCCGGGTTGGCCATCAAAATCACACTGAGCCTGCACAGATCTGCTTCAGAACAGTTCTACTGAAGTGGGGCACGTCCTTCCTGCGCCACCCTCTGTCACCATGATTCCAGACGAGACTTGCCCTTGGTTCCCAGTGTAATGCAGCGACCCGTGTATGAAAACCATCCTTTACATTTCTGCTCATTATCTCTCCCACCTGAGACTGAAGCACAAGTCCAGGGGATTAGCAGGAGAAACTCTCCAGGAGAGCCAGTCCTGTCCCCAAATTCTCATCCCGTTAGTCCTATCCTGATCGCTTTCTCACATCTTCTGACCAGCTACCTCAAGGTCTTGCTTCCACTACTGCTCCATAATCAGCTCACTCTAATGAAGCTTTGAGTTTCACTAAAGCCTTCACTAAGTGACAGTTGTAAATACTTAGTCACTCCTTCCTCACTAGCATCCCAAATGTGGTCCGTTCCGGCGGCAGCCTGATGGCAGAGGCTGGGTTACCCGAGGCTGCAGTGAATAGTAGAGGAAGTGCTAGCTTGGGTTCTGGCAAAACCAGGCCAATCCCAGCATAGGTGTCAGATTTCCATTATTTTTTTTTTTTTAAGATTTTATTTATTTATTTGAGAGAGAGAGAATGAGAGACAGAGAGCATGAAAGGGAGGAGGGTCAGAGGGAGAAGCAGACTCCCTGCCGAGCAGGGAGCCCGATGCGGGACTCGATCCCGGGACTCCAGGATCATGACCTGAGCCGAAGGCAGTCGCTTAACCAACTGAGCCACCCAGGCGCCCAGATTTCCATTATTTGTAGGATTTTCATCCAAATTTTCTTCTCCTGGTGCTAAAGTCCAAACCATTTCCAAAAAGTCACAGTCCACTGATGTTCTGAAAACAGTTCTTCACATGCATTTAGCTAAAACGAATTCCAGTTCCATCTCTTTCCCCAATCAAAAATATTAAGTTCTGAAAGCCAAAATGTCCAAGCCAAGCAAATCTCCTTAGCATTAGAATAATGCTTTGTATGATGTGAGAAAATTCTTTTTTTTTTTTTAAGATTTTATTTATTTGAGAGAGAGAGAGCACAAGCAGGGGAGAGGGGCAGAGGGAGAGAGAGAAGCAGGCTCCCATGTGGGGAAACATCTCATTGGCCCTATAGTCATGCCATCATATCCAGATAGCCAAAGGATACTGCCAGTGTGTCACAGAAGCTGCCTTCGTCATTCACCAGGTATTTGTCAAGTGCTTCATCATCATGTCCTCATGCTGCTCATCACCAGCAGCGAGGCTCTGTAGAAGCCATCTGCTGCCCAGGGAAATGCTGACTCTACCACCTTCCAGAAGAACGGGTCACTGTCAAATTAGATTCTAGGGAGGAGACTAGGAGAAGGGCAAAGGATAGAAATAAGGAAGGGTAAGTCCAGACTTTCTAGCTTGGCGTCTAGAGGGGATGGTAATGTTCCTACTTGCAGGTGGATAACACAGAAGGAGCAGATGGACAGGCCAGATGACAAGCTCAACTTCAGCAGGTGGTGCTGGGGCTAGCTATGGGACATTCAGGGGCGGGCATCAGATAGGCCCTTGGAAATTTTAAGCTGGAATTCAATACAAAACATGAGTCTGCATATAAAAAATGTTTTAGAATGAATAGGACCACCTGAAAAGAGTAGAGTAAGAAAAGGAGAGGATGGGGTGCCTGGGTGGTTCAGTCGGTTGAGCATCTGCCTTCGGCTCAGGGCATGATCTCAGGGTCCTGGGATCGAGTCCCGCATCGGGCTCTCTGCTCCGAAAGGAGTCTGCTTCCTCTTCTCCCTCTGTGCTCTCTCTCTCACTCTTGCTCTCTTTCAAGTAAATAAATAAAATCTTAAAAAAAAAAAGAGTGGCGCCTGGGTGGCTCAAGTCATGATCCTGGGGTCCTGGGATCGAGCCCCGAAGCGGGCTCCCTGCTCGGCGGGAAGCCTGCTTCTCCCTCTCCCACTCCCCCTGCTTGCGTTCCCTCTCTCGCTGTGTCTCTCTCTGTCAAATAAATAAATAAAATCTTTAAAAAAAAAAAAACAAACGAAGGAGAGGATGAGTGGCAAAATCTTGGTGACTACAGAAACATGTTGGTGGGGGCGTACAGAAAAATAAGAGCTCAAGAAACTGACAAACTAGTGGCACCTGGGTGGCTCAGTCGTTAAGCGTCTGCCTTCGGCTCAGGTCATGGTCCCAGGGTCCTGGGATCGAGCCTCTCATGGGGCTCCCTGCTCGGCGGGAAGCCCGCTTCTTCCTCTCCCACTCCCCCTGCTTGTGTTCCCTCTCTCACTGTGTCTCTCTCTGTCAAATAAATAAGCAAAATCTTTAAAAAAAAAAAAAAGAAAAAGAAACTGACAAACTGTGGTCAGAGACAGAGGCGGAAACAATGACCCATAAACGTAAGGGGAAATACCAACACCATGCAAGGGTCAGGGGAGGCTACGTGCTACATGTTACTGCTGAACTATTTTAAAAACATTTTATATCAAATATCAGTTTTTAAAATCTTATTTGTTCTCAGTCAAGGAATTCACTGTTTTCACCTCACATTGTTTTCCAAAGCACTGCATGGGCCCTCCTTTTTCTTTGCTAATCAGATTGGTTTATTCTTTCAGAAATACCTCTAAGAGTTTGTAATGGAAATAAACTAGAAAAATGTTATTTACTTTCTAGACAACATAATGTGAAGATATCATTTTCAAAAATTAAGGGATACTTGATTTTGAGGTCTAACCCGTAGGACTGTGTTGCTTGGCACAAACAACCAAATCCAAGTCTTTGTGCAAACGACTAGCACATTTGGGTCTATGGCTTGGCTCTTGAGATGTAACGACAGGAACTGAAGTGGTAGGCAACATCGCTGCATTCAAGGACCATCCAGAGTAATTACAGTGGGAAGATAATGAAGGCATGCCGCATGCCTGTGTTGTTTTTAAGCCACACAGGAATAATACAGAAGCTACTGCTGCAGACTCCTTTTATCGCCACGCCCCCCTCCTCCAACCAAACCCATTCTTTCCTCCTTCCACGATAAAGACTAATTCTGGCTCAGCACAGGCTGCCGAGCTAGAGACTGTATCTCTCAGCTTCCCTGAGAGTTAGCGATGGCCATGTGATCAAGGTCTTAGCACAGATGAGAAAAGTTCTATGTGTGTCACTTGCTTAAAGGAAAGTCGCTTATCCTAGATTTTCTCTTTCTCCCACCCACTGGCTGTAACAGGGAGCCTGCAGCAAACCCCACTTTGACTGTGCACATGAGGATGACACCCTGGGACAGCAAAGAACAAAGGGGAAGGGACCTAGCATGCTGCCGACCTTGCAAAGCAGAGGGCTGCCTTCCTTCTCAGTCTGGCTGGCTCACTGTTACCTGAGAGAGAAGTAAGCCTCTCTCTTCTTCCTGCACTGTGTTTTCAGCATCTGGGTTAGTTTTTAACCTAACTGATGGAGCTACCATTTATTGGATGGTTAATTTGCGTTTCCTATACATCAGCTCAGTGGGTCTTCACATAGTTCTGTGATGTAGTGGTTTCATATCTCCACTTTACAGATCAAAACACTGAGACACAGGGGCGCCTGGTTGGCTCAGTTGGTTAAGTGTCCAGCTCTTGATTTCAGCTCAGGTCTCGATCTCAGGGTCCTGAGATCGAGCCCTGCGTTGGGCTCCATGCTAGGTCTGATGCCTACCTTAAAAAAAAAACAAAAAAACAAACAAGACACAGACAAGCAGATTGAATAACTTGCCACTGATCAAGCAGCTGCTAGATCCGGGAATCCACGTCTGTATAACTTCAAAGCCCACAATTTTAACTCGGTGTTGTCATTATTAATTCTTATTATAATAAGAACAATTCTAAGGGTTAAACTTTTAAAAATATATATTGTTTAAAGATTTTGTTTTTAAGTAATCTCTACATCCAATGTGGGGCTCGAATTCACAACCCTGAGATCAAGAGCTGTACGCTCCACTGACTGAGCCAGCCAGGCGCCCTAAAAACATATTTTTAAATTATTAAATAAGACACGTAATAAATAGCAATAATTGTTAAGTAGTATTATTAAAACAACTGTCATGTATTGAATAATGATTATTTGTCAGGCTCTATGCTAATTCCTTTACTCACATCAACTCATTTCAGCTTTACAAGAGCACTGTGGGACAGCCATTCCTATGATCCCCACTGGGCAAGTGAAAAAACTGAGCTCTTGAGCAGCTCACCCAAGGACACTATTATGCTGAATTGTGTGCCCCCTCAAATTCATATGTTGAAGTCCTAATCTCCGGTCCTTCAAATGTGAGACCTTGCTTGGGAGGTAAGTGACTTGGGAGATGTGTGATCAAAGAGATGATTAAATTAAGAGGAGACCCTAAGGGTGGACCCTAATCCAATATGACTAATGTCCTTATAAGAAAAGGAAATTTAGGATGCCTGGGTGGCTCAGTCAGTGGTCCTAGGATCAAGCCCTGCCCCCAGGCTCCCTGCTCAGCGGCGAGCCTGCTTCTCCCTCTCCTTCTGCCCCACCCCCGCTTGTGCTCTCTCTCAAATAAATACATCAAATATTTTTTTAAACTATTAAAAAAAAAGAAGAGGGAATTTAGACATAGACATGTACAGAGGGAAGACTATGCAAAGACACAGGGAGAAGATGATCATCCATAAGCCAAGGAGAGAAGCCGCAGAAGAAACCACCCCTGATGACACCTTGATCTTGGGCTTCTAGCCCTCAGAATTGTGAGAAAGCATGTATGTTCTGTGTAAGCCCCCCAGTGTGTGGTATTTGGTTACGACAGTCACACAGATCATCGAGCGCCCCTGGTGACGCGAGGCACTGCCGCTCAGAGCAAGCACAGAGCAGCGTCACAGAGGAGGAGAAATTCATGGAGGCGGAAGCGTCAGCACAAGCCTCGCGCTGGAGGTGGCGGTGGAGCAGCACCGTGAAGAAGTGTACAAGTGTTCCCGGGAGGAGAAAGAGAGAAGAGGATCTGCTCGCCCAGAAGACAGCCGGGGCTCTCCAGAGTGCAGGGCACTCTCTGTGTCCAGGCCTGCGGCTCAGGCTGGAGGCCCAGAGTGAAAGGGGGGCCTGGGAGGGGGGCAGGAGGCAGCAGCAGGTCCACAGAAGATACCCCCAGCTGGGTCTGGGGGCACACTGGGGTCTCTCAGGAGCCCTCAACAGCTGCCTCTGCCTCCCAGAGAGAGGTGCCTTATGTTGCCACCGGGAGGTTTTCCCATCTGTTCCCTTTCCTGTGCAAATCCACAGCCTGGATCTGCATGCCGCTTCTCCCTTTTGACCTTTTCCCATTTAGCGAATTGTTTGGTTTCTAGTCTCACTAGGAAATAAAGCCTCTAGTTGCTAGTCAATCCAGCAGGCGGGGGAAGTCCCCTATTTGGTTAAACATGCTGGATGTCTCTGCGAGGGTGTTTTTTTGGATGAGATTAAAATTTAAATTCATAGGGGTGCCTGGGTGACTGAGTCGTTAAGCGTCTGCCTTTGGCTCAGGTCATGGTCCCAGGGTCCTGGGATCGAGTTCCACATCGGGCTCCCTGCTCAGCGGGAAGCCTGCTTCTCCCTCTCCCACTTCCCCTGCTTGTGTTCTCTCTCTCACTGTCTCTCTCTCTGTCAAATAAATAAATAAAATCTTTGAAAAAAAAATTTAAATTCATAGACTTTGAGTAAAGTAGATTACCCTGTATTATGTGGGTGGGCCTCCTCAGATCAGTTGAAAGCCTTAATAGGACAAAGACTGACCTCCCCCAAGTAAGAAGGAATTCTGCTAGCAGACTGCCTTTGGACTGAGACTGCTATGCTTCTGCCGGCCTACCCAAGCCCCCGCAATCACCTGAAACTATTCTTTAAAATTGACCCCCAGCCTCTCACTGTTGCTCTTTCTGTTGGCTCTGTTTTTCTGTAAAAACCTAATACACCCACACTTCCCCATCCCCAATGTCCCTCTCTGGTTATGAGGTTTAGGAAATCACCACTGAGGAAGCTAACTGAAAGTGAGGAAAACAAGGTCTGCTGAGCCAGCATGCTGTCCTTCCTTTGAATGGTTCTGCAAAACCGTGGCGCTGAGCTGTGACAAGAAGCTTCGTCCCTGATTTCCTGATGCTCCAGTCAACAGGTCATTTCTGAAAACCAGTGTGGGCCCCAGCACTGGGTTGGACCCACCTATGGAGAACACAATACAAGGAACCTGCTTCCCTCAGGTGAACCTTCTTCTCAAGGGACAACACTTAACCATCCAGAATACAGAAAGCAAAAGGATCCCTCTGAAGGCGTGCTGTCTCCTGGGTCTCAGTCATGAGAGTGCGTTCTTGCAGGAGAGACCACAGGTCACACAGCAGTGTGAGGGAAGGAGGGGAGAAGTCCCTGGGGCTGCAGCAGCCCAGGCTGCTTTCTTGGAAGAGTTGGCACGGAGCTGTGTCTGGAACAACGGGTTGGGCTTGACTGTGTGGAGAAGAACCAGAGAAACTTTGCTTGGTTGGGGAGGGAGGAGGCGGGGTGATGGCAAGAGCTTTTAAGTACCTACCTGCCAGGGAGCCAAAGCCTTGGGGAAGCCCACTTTAAACTGTACTCAATTTCAAAATTAATATCTATTCCCATGAATTCCAATTTCCTATTCTGTGAAGCCCCTAACAAGGTGTTCCACCCGCAGCCTAAAAAATTCAGAGGGAACATTGATCCTCGTACCAAAAGGTGGATTTCCTAGTGCATAAATACATGAAGTTGGACGACGGTAGAAATTCTCCTTAAGAACAGAAAGTGACCGGGGTGCCTGGCTGGCTCAGTCGAAGACCATGTGATTCTTGATCTCAGGGTCATGAGTTTGAGCCCCACGTTGGGTGTAAAGATTACTTAAATAAACGTAAAAAAAGAGCTGGGAGCCTGGGTGGCTAAGTTGGTTAAGCGCCTGACTCTTGATTTCGGCTCAGGTCATAATCTCAGGGTTGTGAGATCGAGCCCCACATCAGGATCTGCACTCAGCATGGAGTCTGCTTAAGGTTCTCTCTCTCTCTCCTTCCCTCTGCCCCTCTCACCCTGCTTGAACTCTCTCTCTAAAAAAAAAGTGACTGAATAAAAAATACCCACCCCTCTGAGATGGTTTTTCTGTTCATGCCAGTTTAGCCTTAAAAGGGCAGATTGACACTACCACAAGGGAGACCTTCAGGTATATCACTGTAGTTTCTCCCATCTGCCCTTCAGAACTCTAGGAGGAATATTATGGACTTTGTGCCTGACCGTTAGGCCACAGCTTGGGCCTCACAAGGAAGGACCACAGCTCAAGTTCCCTTTATCATGTAACCTTCCCTACAGGATTCTTCCATCTCCTGGCTTTGAACTCTGACCCCCGATCTAAAATCTGCCTCATGTTCTTTTTTGCTAGTCTACCTGCTTCACTCCCTGGTTCTCCCTCAGTTCAGTTTACCACTTTTCTTGGCCCTGTCCTTCTGAATAAGGGACAGCTACCTCCTTGCAGGCAGACAGGAGCTAGAAATATCTAGCGCTCCTATTTAGCTCTGTATCCCTTTCCCCCAAGCATAAGAATTTAGGTGCACATCCCTGTGGACTTTCGTCATTCCTATGACAGAGCATCAGAGTGGAGCTGAGTGCTGGGCAGAGAGCAGTGAGGTGGGGAAGGCAGCAGTGCCAGAGGGAGCAGAAGGGCAGCTTTGGGAGCTGCGGCAGGAGCAAAGTGCAAGCGGGTTTTTCCCCTGGAGCCCTGGGGGGTCACCAATCCCTGCCACACTGGTGATTCCTGTCCAGCCTCTTCCAGGGACCCTCCTGAACCAGCGGCATCAAGAAGGGGATGTGGGGGACTTGGGAGAGAGGGAGAGAGAACAGACAGGGGATGCTCAAGAGGTTTGGCACTGAGAGATTACCAAGGAGAATCGGGAGAGAAAGTTTCTTTTTCACATTTTTCTAATTAATTACCAAGAAATAAGCCATTCCTGCTCTGTCAAGATAGAAAATGACCAAAGGAGAGTGAGAAATGTGTCTTCCCAGGTGAAACAGATCTATGCAAATATCAGCATGAGCCAGAGTGCCCAGGATAGACAGGGAGAGAACCAGGCAGGTGGGGTGTGGTTGAAATGCACAATCATATAAATTACACCAAAGAGCAGGGTTGTTCTTTAAAAAAAAAAAAAAGAAAGAAAAAGAAGAAGAAGGCATTTTTCTATACTGGTGAGAATGTGGGGTGGTTTGTTTTGTTTTTTTACTGTGAAAAGAGGAACTGTGACTTGTGTTTCATGACTGATTCCAGGTACGATCAGGTGGACAATAGTGGTCCCTGTTCTTCCACTGGGAAGTTGTTGGGAGGGTAACAAAGCTCCTTTACTCTTCCCTTTCCTCTCTGCCATGTCGGAGATGTGTTGTTCTGAATTATATAAAGGAAACCGCGTGCTCCTCAACCCTGGTCTCTCAGCCGTGATCTTGCTGCTATGTGGAGCAACGCTTAAGATTAAGGACCTTAAGTTGAAAGCAGGGACAGGGTTCACAGCAACGTTATTTACAATAACCAGAAGGTACAAACAACCCAAATGCCCATCAGCAAATGCGGTATAATACACACGGTGGAATATTATTCAGCCATTAAAAGGAAGGAAATTCTGATGCAGGCCACGACCTAGGTAAAGCTTGCAAACATGATGCTGAGTGAAATAAGCCAGGTACAAAAGGACAAATACTGTATGGCTCTACTTATGTGAGGTAACTAGAATCACCAAATTCAGAGAGACAGAAAGTAGAATGGTGGTTTCCGGGGGGGAGTGGGAGTTGGGAGTTATTGTTTGGTGGGTACAGAGTTTTAGTTTGGGAAGATGAAAAGGTTCTGGAGGTGGATGGGAGGAGGGTGGTCCCACAAGTGTGTACGTCCCCAATACCACTAAGCCGTATACTTAAAAATGCTTAACATGGTAAATTTATGTTATGATAACATATTATATTATATGGATATTATATGCCCATAATCATAATTTTAAAAAACTGTTTATGGCTCTAGAGTCAGCTGAACCTGAATTCAAATCTCTGTCTACCACTGACTGGTGAGATTACCTTGACCAAAATTTTTAGGCTATGGGTTAGTTTCCCCATTTCTGAATGGTGATAATAATACTCCCTTCACAGCGTTACTGTAAGGGTAAAACACCGAGCCCCACACCAAGTGTGCAGAAATGTCCAGTGAGTGTTGATTTTTATTACTAGCTGTGCTCGGCCTGGAGAACTGAAACCTCTAAGAGGAACTGACAGAGCCAGGCTGCAAAGCTCTGCTCTGTGTTGAGTTTGAGAAATAACCTACTCAGTTATGCAAATGTTCCTTCACAAACATCTGAGTTATTCTAGGAAGCAGGAGAAAACAACTCCAAATCAGAAAGGGCTGGACATTTGAGCAGGAAACCAGATACAGAAAAAAAATAAAATAAAATAAACGTATCTTAAAATGCAAATAAACATAACCTGCAATGATGCAAAGTGAACTTCTAACCATCTCAGGGAAATGGGGGAGAAATCCTGAAAAGCATCTCGCAAGCAGGAGTCGGTACATGGCAATGAATTGTCCAGTGCCCTTTAACTTAGGCCCTGGGTAATGTCACTGATGGTCTATTTAGTTATGCACTCCATTGTTTGAGTTTACAACATGTGTGGTAATATTTGTAAGTTCCTACAAGGTTGGCTACTCTGTCCTATTTTCTCCCTAAGGCATTAATTAAATGACCCAAACATAGCATTTCTTGCTATTGTGTAAGACAAGTTTCAGGAAAACAACCTTTTCGTTTTAGGGAGAGAATTCTGTGCTAGTATTGGTTAGTATCTAAGTGGTTGTTTATTCCCACTGAATTTAATTTAACTGCCACCACTTACACGTGAGTAATAGGGAACTCTGCTTTTTATATGTAATCATCCCTTTGGCAAGACCAGCCAATGACCTGCCTTTGGCCTTTGCCACTCTACTAATAGCTCTCAGCTCCACCCTTGGTCTTAAAAAAGCAGCAGACCCCAGGTCCACTTACCTGCTCTAATACCTGCAGATGGGTGGATATCCTACTACCTATCCAAACCGATCCAAACCAAACCGACCCATCTCTTTGCTCACCTGCCCACCTCCCACGCAGCCTAGGCCTCCAGTTTCCAGGTGGGAAACCAGGGCTGCTGTATGGGACTGATGTGAGGAGGGGAACCCCCAGCAGAGGGGCTGATGGGGGGCTGAAATCCAACCTGTGCCCACATAGGTGACTTTATCCACTTCTCACAAAATCCCAGGTCATAAAGGGCCTAAAGGACAATCACAGAATCCTTTGTCTATGAAACCTTCTTTCTCTTCTTTTTGTGTCGCATCCAACTGGTTGCCAAGTCCTGGAAATTATACCTCCTTAGTAATTCCCACATCACTTTTCTCTGAAAAACCCTACTCAGGCCCTCAGTTCTTCCCACCTTAGACCACCAAGTTCTTAACTGAAGGGCATTAAAAGCACGTCTGGAGGGTGTGAATCAGTAGATCTGGAATGGGGCCCTGGGCTCCACAGGAGGTTCAGATGCACAGCTCTAGTTGAAAGCTACCACGTCTAGCTGCTGGCCCCTCAGTTGTCCCCCACTCCCTCACCATGGTGAACCACTTGAACACCATGGCCCAATTCGTCTTCACTGTGGAGCTGACACTACTCTCTTGACCTTCAGCATGGAGTTTAGAATCACAACAAAACTGGGGTGCCTGGGTGGCTCAGTGGGTTAAGCATCTGACTCTTGATTTGGTTCAGGTCATGATCTCAGGGTCGTGAGATCGAGCCCCGTGTCAAGCCCCAGATTGAGTTACGCACTCAGTGCCATGTCTGCTTGAGCCGCTCTCCCTCTGTCCCTCCCCCTGCTTGTGCTTCCTCTCTCTCTCTCTCTCTCTCTCAAATAAATAAATAAAATAAATCTTAAAAAAAAATACAAAAAACAAAGAATCACAACAATACTAAGCCACACACTCTACCCTCCCAAAGATCACAGTGGATGAGATTAGTGATTAAGTTGGAGAAAGTTTTTTTCTAAAACTTTAATTAGGAACTTGGTTGATCTGCTCAGTTGGCCGGCATTTTTTCTGAAGCTTCTTTCCATCCCTGCCATCTCCATTCTCTGTCACCTGGACCCCTAAAATAACCTCTAACTGGTCTCCCTGCCTTCTGTTTTACTTCTTACAAGCCATTCTCTGCACCACAACAAATGAAATCATTCTGGATGTAAATCCTAGCAAGACACTAACATTGTTTAAAACCCTCCAGTGTTTTCCAAGTGCCTTGGGATAAAATCCATAACATGGCCCTCTTAGAGCCGGCCCACACCTAATCCCCCAGCCTCTTGGGGGCCTTTTTCCCTCTTGTCCTATAGGCTCAAGAACTTGATGAAGTTGTTTTCGGCCCTCAAGTGCTTCATGCTTCTTATCTCTGCACCTTTCAACACACCATCCCTCTACCTAGGACACTCTCTCTGTCCTCCCCACCACTCCCTCCCCCTTCTAACCTGACTTACCACCCCTCAGCTTTCAGCTCTCAACCTTAAACACTGGCCTACCTTAAATACTTGCCCTTAAGTCCTTCCCTGACCTTCCTTTAGAAATAGCACCTTTACAGCATGGTCAGATGTCATCTCTTCTTGTATCATTTTAATGGCTCCTTCAACACCTCTCCCCCCAATTGGATGCAAACTCCTGAAGCAGAGCATCACACATAAGTTTATCACCATGCTACCCCATGACTGAGGCTAGTGTTGGATACATATTTACTAAAATAATATGTGGAGACCAGCAGAGAAGTAAAATATAGTGGTCAGCTCTACCACATAAAACGGTTAAAGGAAGAGTGTTAACATACTTTGAGACATTAAGATGTGCTAGACATTTCTCTAGGGCCATAGAAAACAAAAGAACAAGATGAGTTCTCTGATCTCTAGGAGCTGACGATTTCATGGAGGAAATCTATAGGTAAATGGGAACTATAATCCAATCCTAAGGTGGCTTAAGTAGAGGTTATAAAAGTGCTTATAGTTATATATATCAACCCTGGAAAAAGCAGTGGCCTAAATGTTTAAAACAATGATTCTCAAAGATTGGTCCAAACTATTCCATAGCCTTTGACTTTTATTCTTAAGGGCTGCCTGGGATCCTCCCCCATTTCCACTACTTTTTGGCTGTGTAACGGAGCAAGTTACCTAATTTCACCATGCCTCAGATTTATAATTCCTATCCATTCAAGATTAAGAAATTAAAGCACTAAAGTGTTTAGCTCAGTGCTTTCCGCATCGTAAAGGCTCAAATGTGGAAGTTTCATCATCATTATTATCAGGACTTGCTAATTACAGTAAGCCTCTGAGAATTAATAAAAGTCAGTGTTGGTAGTGAAAATTATCATATTCTACGGTTTACTAAAGACTGTAATTCAGTAGACTGGTTGCTAGGCAATGCTCTTTATCGAAGTTCCTACTGCCCATGCACCCCCACAGGTGTGGGATGGGATTCCTGCTGTTCTCAGGACGCACAACTTGTCGTCAGTGTTAGTCTGAGATGGTTATATTTTCTACTGTGGCTCTTTTTGTTCTTTTAGCCACCAATTCCCATTAGTTTAGCTTCCTTGCTATCCACATAGTTTAGCGTTGCTTCTCTAATTAATTCATGTATTTTTTTTTAAAGATTTTTTATTTATTTATTTGACAGAGAGAGACACAGCCAGAGAGGGAACACAAGCAGGGGGAGTGGGAGAGGGAGAAGCAGGCCCCTGGCCGAGCAGGGAGCCTGATGCGGCGCTCGATCCCAGGACTCTGGGACCATGACCTGAGCCTAAGGCAGACACCCGACGACTGAGCCACCTAGGCGCCCCAAAGATTTTTTTTTTTGACAGAGAGATAGAGAGCACAAGTAGGCAGAACGGCAGGCACAGGGAGAGAGAGAAGCAGGCTCTCTGCTGAGCAGGGAGCCCAATGCGGGGCTCCATCCCAGGACCCTGGGATCATGACCTGAGCCAAAGGCAGCCGCTTAACCGACTGAGCCACCCAGGCGCCCCTTAACTCATGTATTGTTAAGCTGTTGCATTGACAATATTTGGGGGGCTTATAACTTTCCAGTAATCATACTTTAAGATAGATATACAGTGCATTTCAAGTTTAAATGATTGTACTCCTATTGGAAACACAAATGAGTTGACAATCCTTCTACCTCCCTTTGCCCTGCAAATTTCTTTAATAATAACTTTTCATTCCTATTACTGAAATAACTAAATTATTTTACCAGTACAAAATCGAAGTGGGTGATGTAGGTGGGCCAAAGGGTCTCTTGCATTTCCTAAATAGACCTGAGCCAAAAATCCTCAAAGTGAGAAACAAATGATTACACACATGCACGTGCACGTGCGCACACACACACACCCCAATACGCTTAAAACAGTGTCCGGCACATAGAGGACACTGTATTATTATTATTACTATTACTATTATTATTTAGCAAAATATCTTTTGAACTTTTAATTTTTTTTCAAACATTATTTTTTTATGATTTTATTTATTTATTTGAGAGAGAGAATGAGAGACAGAGAGCACGAGAGGGAAGAGGGTCAGAGGGAGAAGCAGACCCCCCGCCGAGCAGGGAGCCCGATGTGGGACTCGATCCCGGGACTCCAGGATCATGACCTGAGCCGAAGGCAGTCGCTTAACCAACTGAGCCACCCAGGCGCCCCTGAACTTTTAATTTTAAAAATAATAGTGCCCTTCCAGTGGTGGGCTGAATGATGACCCCAAGGATACCCAGGTCATAATCCCTGGAGTCTTCGAATAGTCTCTTACAAGGAAAAGGGGTCTTTGTAGATGGGATTAAATTAAGGATCTTGTGATGGGGAGAGTATCGTGGATTATCCAGGTGGCCCTAAATGCAATCACAGTGTCCTTCTAAGAGGCAGCAGAGGAGCTTGGTCACAGAAGAGAAAGGAGGATGAGAGAAACAGAGGGAGACTGGAAGATGTTAAATGGATGGCTTTGCAGAGAGAGGAAGGGGCCGTGAGCCAAGAGATGCCAGCAGCCACCAGATGCTGGAAAAGGACAGGAAACAGTTTCTCCCCTAGAAGCTCTAGAGACAGCACAGGCCTACAACGTCGTCACTTTAGCCCAGAGAAACTGATTTTGAACTTCCGGGCTCCGGAACTGCAAGAGAATAAATGTGTGATGTTCTAAACCACCAAATTTATGGCAATTTGTTAGAGCAGCCAAAGAAAACTAATACATGGTATTTTCTTTAAGTTAAATCTTTTCAAAAGGTTGTATTATATTTTATTACATCTTACCAATAACAAGCACAAAACTTTATTTATTTATTTAAAGATTTTATTTATTTATTTGACAGAGAGAGAGAGAGAGTACAAGCAGGGGGAGCAGCAGAGGGAGAGGGAGAAGCAGGCTCACCAAGCAGGGAGCCCGATACGGGGCTCGATCCCAGGACCCTGGGATCATGACCCCAGCTGAAGGCAGATGTTTAATGACTGAGCCACCCAGGCGCCCAAAGCACAAAACTTTAAAAAGTTAATGGAAGCATTATTGAGCTATTAAAAAAAAAAAGTTCAGAACAGGTCTCAGGTTGGAAAAACATCTACTCTTTTGCTCTGTAAAGGTCCTAGAAATCTTGGGGAAAAGTCTCAAATTTCATTAAATGCTCTCGGGAGGGGTCGAGGTGGAGAGGAGCAATGCAACTTGTTACGCCGGGAGGCGTGCACTTCTGTTTCTGAGATCGGCCTGGATAACTACTGTAGAAGGATTTAATAGATTGTAAGTGCTGGGGTGCCTGGGTGGTGTCTGCCTTCGGCTCAGGCCACGATGCCAGGGTCCTGGGATCGAAGCCCACTTAGGACTCCCTGCTCAGCGGGGAGTCTGCTTCTCCCTCTCCCTCTGCTGGTGCTCATGCACCCTCGCTGTCTCTCAAATAAATAAATAAAATCTTTAAAAAAAAAAGATTGTAAGGGCTGTATTTTCTTATTTTATTTTATTTTTAAAATTCCAGCTTTACTGAGGCATAATGACATAAAATTATAAGATATTTAAAGTGTAAAGTGGTGATTTGATATATGTATACATCGTGAAAGGATTCGTCCCATGCAGTTACTTAACACGTTAACACGTGCATCTCCTCACATGCTTACCTTTGTCTTTTCTTGGTGAAAACTTTTAAGTTCTACTCCCTTAGCAAACTTCAATTATACAATAACAGTATTATCCAACTATAGATACCATGCTTTATATTAGACCTTATTCAGACCTTATTCATTGGATAGCTGAAAGTTTGTCCCCCTTTACAGCCTTCTCCCTGTTTCCCCCACCCCCAGTTTCCAGCAACTTCTTTTCTATTTTATTATATAATACTTGCAGTCTATTAGAAATGAAAACTATACACATCTAATATCTTCAAACTACTATTGCATCCTATTATCTCATTTGAAACACACAATATTAGACAGAGCAAATAATGTACCCATTCTACAGATGAGAAACCCATTTTTGCCAAAAGAAAAAAAGGGATGTGACATGCATCACAGAGCTAGCCAGGGGAGTGGCTGGAAGTCTCCTTCCACTGAAACATTCAAAAAGGACATGTCCAAAAAAATGCATGTGTGGCTCCCTCAGCTAAGAATCCTTCCAGAGAGGAAGAGCACCTGTTCTTACAGTGAACACGAAGTAGAAGCAGTTGAGGGGGAGTGAGGTGGCAGGAGACAAATTTTTAGTTCCGTGTCTTGAAGGTTGATGCAAACGAGGAGAAGCCTACAGAGCGGCCATAAAACAAAATGGCGCTGTTCAGCGGGTCACAGAACCACCCCACTGCTCGCTCCCTGCCTCCTCCACCTGTACCCCAGCTGAAAGCTGAACTGATGTGTACCTTTCCTTTGTCCTGAGAAGAGACAAGGAACCAACCTTTATTGGCAGCGCACTTCTGTGCTGACACCTGGCATGAGTTTTTTTACTTCGTTCTCAAGGACCAGGCCTCCTCACAGCAGCTGTTTGAAAATTCATGTGTGGAACTTGAAATACTAGGTTTGATAACCATTAGCATAGAAGATAAGCATAAAACTGTGAAATCTCTTTTAAGAGAGAAAAGCAGGAGATATAGTCTGACTAATATTTTAAGAGGATTGTTTTGGCTGCTGTGTGGAAAACAAACTGAAAGGACCTAGAGCGTTGTAAAGGGAATTAGTCCATGTGACTAGAACCTCCGGGTTTGTTGAATGGTGCTTATCCAGAGAAGAAAAACCCAGAAGCAGGGAGCTCAGTGAGGAGATTATTACACTAATCTGGGTGGGAAGCAATGGGGATTAGGCCAGGAGGCAGCCTAGAGGTGATGAGAGGTGGTTGGAGCCAGGATTTACCTTGAAGGTAGAGAACAGGATTTGCTGACGGATTGGGTAGGAGGCGTGAGGAAAGGAAAGACCTGAAAAGTGACTCAAAGGTTTTGCCCTTGGGGATTAGAAGAATAGAGTTGCCATTCATTGAAATGAGGAGGATAGCAGATTGGGGGGAAGGCGGGAGGGAGCTCACTTTTGGATATGGCTCCAGTGAGTTTGAGGAGACTGATAGACAGCCAAGTGGAGATGTCAAGTTGGCAATTGGTCATCACTGCCTAGACTTCAGGGCAGTGGTCCAGGCTGAAAAAAATAATTGCTAGAGGGAAAAATAAGGCAGGATTTGGAGATAAGATTGACAAGGGGGGAGATAACATTGTAGATAGGAGAGTTAAAGGAGACTTAAAGACATGTTATTCAAGAGAGACCTGGGTGGAAGGAGGGAGAAGCCCATGTGTTACCTGAGGGCAGGGGAGTCCAGGTGGGTGGAGGGAGCAGCATGTGCTCAGGTGTCAAAGCAGAATGTGCTTGGCTTTGGCAGCAAGAGCCAGAAGCCCAGTGGTGTGACCAAGAGATCACCCGGTAAGGATGTGAAATCAGAGAGGTAGAGACAGATCAAATCCTTGCTCAGCCACTTGTTAGGAGTTTGACCTTTAGCAAATCACTTATCTCCTCTCAGTTACATTTTCTTCATAAACAGAGGTAGTGATGGAAATGACCCACCGAGGAGCTTGAGAGGATTAAATGAGATAATGTTTATAAAGTGTTTAGCACAGTGCCTGCAACATAGTTAATATTTACTGGGTGTTTACACTTTTTTTTTTTTAATGTCCTACAGAATTTCCAGGGGTTCCTATGGCTTGGGGATGAAGAATGTCCACCTGGAAGTTTGGGTTTTGTCATTGGTGTTTTACTCCTCAGTCTCGGTTTCACTGGTCCGGCTGCCAAAGATGCCTTTCCGGTAGCTTGTCCTTAACAACCACAGCCACATAAGGCACGTTAGCATGGACAGGGAAGTCCAGAAGATCCACAGTCATGAATTTGAATTACAGATGGGTGGCTGGATATTCACCTAAGTCCTCCAGCTTCTTAGTGGTCACACCGGCTGTCGCTTCCACAAAGGGCCATACCAGGGCTGGCAAGACAACCAGTCAAGTCATCCCACTCCCACACTGGTTCTCATGAAGCACTCAGCAAGGAACCCAGTCACCTCTGGCCTCAACTGACAATATGAGCCTCTACCTGGAATCACAAGTGGAGCAGTGTCCCTGGAAGTTCCTACCCAGAGCTTTCCTTTGGTTCTCCTGAACCGCCATGGAAAGCGGACAGTTAGAGCTCAAAAGGTTTGCATTTTAGTTCGTACATCAAATATAACTGAAAACCGCTAATGTAGGGATGCCTGGGTGGCTCAGTCGGTTAAGTGTCTGTCTTCAGCTCAGGTCATGATCCCGGGATCCTGGGACCAAGCCCCAAGTCGGGTTCCCTGCTCAGCGGGGATCCTGCTTCTCCCTCTGCCTGCCACCCCCCCCACCCCCGCTTGTGCTCTCTTTCTCTCTCTCTGACAAATAAATAAATAAAATCTTAAAAAAAAAAAACCCAATGTAATATTCTGGTATGCCCTGATGCAAAAAGGATAAGCAGGAAGAACAGAAAAGGTTGAGGAAAGGAGAAAGAAAAGAGCCCAGAGGAAATGAGTTTTTATTAAGTCTTACCCAACAGTTGAGTCAATCTTTCAGAAAGAAATCAGATAATATGCTAATGACTATCATCTAGCCACAGGGCTACACACATCCTCTACTGTGTTTCATTGTGAACAAGGTTTGGTCTTTTGTCAGGAGAGTCTGACCATTGCACTTTCAGTATTCCGTGAAAAAGAAATGAAAACGAGGGAGGAATGAGAACAAGTCAAGAGCATGTGGAGGTCAGGAGAAGGCAAACAACGCTCTGATTGTTGAAGGTAAACAAAGCTAGACTCTAGTTAAAGCAGTAAGGGTAGACCTTATTCAACAATAACTATTGCAATAGAAAAAAAGTCTGGCATGAACTGAACTCAACTTGGCTGACACAAAAGGCAGGAGACCTTTTAAAGGCTGGGAGGTGCTAAAGGAAAGGTACTGAGCATTGTAAAGGGAGTTGGTCCATGTGATTAGAACCTCCGGGTTTGTTGAATGGTGCTTATCCAGAGAAGAAACACACTTCTCCTATGTTTATGACAAAAGGCGATGATATTAAGTTTGAGGAGAGTGAGCACCAGACCGCAACAGAGAGTGACATTCTCCCCTTCAAAGTTTGCATTTCAAACAGACAGCTCTCCTTGAAAAGACAGTTCTAGAAAATCATAAAAAAGATTTATGGCTCAAAGGGTCAGAGAAAGGATTTATAAGTAAAGTTTTCTAAAGTCACTGCTGTATGAGAGAAATCAGTGGCCTGTCTGCCTTTTACCAGTTTGGGCTGGAGCAAATGGTGAATTCGCCGGGCAGCACCGAGCTTTCTCAAGCAGGCAGGCATCCTAAGGGGAGCTACAGTCGTCCTAGGGATGCGGCCTTGAGCGGCTAGATACCATGCCAGTGTTTGTTCAAGTCTCTTCGTGTGTGTCTGTGTGTGTGTGTGTGTGTTTGCATGCCTGGAGGGCTGGGCAGGCATGGGATGAGAGGGAGTCTGCAGTTTTTATAGACCAAGTTTGAAGCTTAGTCCAGAAGTGAGCTCAGAGAAGCCTGACCAGAGTTTGTCAAGGTCCTTGTTGGGACCCAGCCACAGAAAGTTTTTGAATGCCTTGATTTTTTATCTCCTTGGGCCTATAATTTTAATCAATGGTTTTATAGGAGGACATAAACAGATATTAAGCAGAAGGAAGAGATTAATCAAAAAGGGGGAAATGAGATGTGGGAAAAAAGGAACTAGCAGAAAGATCCTCCGACAACTGGCTGGCTCTGTGGTGTATGTGAATTGAGCTCTGACTAAGTGATTAATCTTGACCCCTTCTTGCAGCCTTTCCGGGTCTGAAACTCCCCAGTAGCTCTTTCAATCTTTCCTTCTGCAGGGAACTGAGCTTAGTTCAGACAGGGCAGCTCCACTGCCCCTGAGTTGACCCAAACAGTGATCCAAAGACCTAGTGGACGACTCTGGAGGTTCGGCAGTGTTTCTCATAGACAGTTTTAATTCCTTACCTGGCTCCTTCCTTCTCACAGCTAAAAGAACTTGCTGAGTATCAAATTCCCTCCATAAGCTGAAGGATGGTGGTACTGCCCAGGCTAAGGCACCGGAAGCCAGGACTGGAGTTAGCCTGAGGCCAAGATTTGGTAAGAAAGACTGAGCAAGAACTCCATTCAAAACAAACTCTGGGTAAAGAAAGCAAAGAAGGAGAAACACACTAGGAAAGAAAAGGGAAAAGATCTCCCTGGGGCTATTGTGGTGGAGGAAGAGGCATCTGACCTATAGAAGAGCCCAGAGGCTGGGAAGAGAGACTTTCAAGTTGCCTGTTGGGTTCTTAAAGTAACCACAGTCTGAAGATAAAAATCAAAGAGCTATTGAAAGGAAAAGCAGCAGGTTTTCCAGTAAACCTTCCAAATAACACAACCCAGTCCTGCATGGATTTTTTTGTGTGTGTGTGTGACTCAGATTCGTTTTTATCCTCACAAAAATATACACAGTGTCAACACAAACCAATCTAGTCCCTTCTGGATCACTGTTTCCCAAAGGGAGTTCCATGGGATTCTAGTTGAGTGGAACACATCTAGGTACTGCAGAATTTTAAAAGATGTGCATTGCAAACCTCTAGATAGAAGATGGACCTGGTCTACCATCTTCCAAACTCTTTCTGAGGTGTCCTAGGAACTGTCAACCTAAAATTGTCAGGGAACAAAAATTAAGCAAGGACATTTATTTGAGCTCAAAGAATTGCAATTCAGGGTACATAAATTTGGGTAGCAACCTAGATAGTGTCCCATTAAGGTGCAAAAGTCAGGGATTTTTAAAGAGAAAGGAAATGCTTGTATACATTGTTTATGAAGAATTTTTGATTGGTATTGGTGGCAGAAAGCTAATCTTGGCTAAAAAAATTGGTTGCCAAGGCTAAATCGCTAAGCAAAATCTCTTACTGTAGCAAGTTGCTGGTGTTCAGGTTGAGTCCTTGGAATATTTGTGTTTTGGCCCAGTTCAAAAGTTCATGGTTCTACCAGTGAGAACATGCATATGACCCATCTCCTAGTGGCCACCTGGCTCCATTTTAAAACCCCTTGATGTGGGGCGCCTGGGTGGCTCAGATGGTTAAGCATCTGCCTTCGGCTCAGGTCATGATCCCAGGGTCCTGGGATCGAGTCCCGCATCTGGCTCCCTGCTAGGCGGGGAGCCTGCTTCTCCCTCCCTTCTGCCTCTGTCTCTCTCTCTCTTTCTCTCTGACTCTCATGAATAAATAAATAAAACATTTAAAAAATAAATAAATTAATTAATTAATTAATAAAACCCCTTGATGTAAGTGACCCCATTTCATTTCACCTTTCACGGAACTATGAACTAAGTACATTGAATTAATATTATAAGGATCACATCTAAAGAAAGTCACCATACAGATGCATGTATGATCCCACGTTATTATCCTGTATTTTATTTCCTTCTTTCATTCAAGGCAATGTCCTAATTCACTGCAGTGTGGAGAAATAGCCTCCTGAGGAAAAGACTGGAAAACATGCTGAGAAACTTTCTCAGGACAAGATTGTAAAATGTTTTCATCAATAAATTATTCCTTATGTATTAATTAGGATATGGGTTTAGGTGCTGTAAGTGAAGCCCGAATAACAGTCAACAAGGAGTTTATTTCTCTCTCATGTAACAGTTTAGACCTGGCCTGATGGGGGCCCAGGCTATCTTGGTGCTCAGCGATCTCTAGGATATTACTCACTCATTCTCAGAGATGGACAGCATGTCCACATTCCAGAGAGCAGGTTAGAGGAAAGGGGTTTAAGGACACGTCCTAGAAGTAGGACATGCTATTTCTCCTAACATCCCATTGGCCAATACTTGGTCTATTGGAGGTTCTGTTGTTGTAAAATAAGGGAATATTTCAATTACCTATTGCTATGTAACAAAACTACTCCAATACTCAGTGGCTGGAGCTTTCCCTCTCCATGTAGATTCAAGATCTCTCCCTTTCTACAAGGCCTTTCCATGTGGTCTCTCCAGCAGAGTAACCAACTCCTTAAATGGCCACTCAGGCCTCCCCAAAGCACAACATTTTAAGTGCTAGGCCTCCCCAGGGCTTTGGCCCAGAACTGGCCCAGCATCACTTCAGTCACCTTCTGTGGGTTACAACAAGCCATGGGCCCAGCACAGATTCCAGGGGAGTAGAATGATAAGGGCATAGATACTGGGAGGCATGGTTCATTGGAGGTCACCACTGGAACTGATGATTGAGGGCATTCGCTTGCTAGGGCTGTCATAACAAAGTACCACAAACCACATGACTTAAAAAACAAAAACTTACTGTCTCACAGCTCTGGAGGCTGGAAGTCCAAAATCATGGTGACAGCCAGTTTGGCTCCTTCCTAGAGCTGTGAGGGGAGGCTCTGTTCCAGGCCTCTCTCCTTGATTTATAGATGGCTATCTCCTCCCTCTGTGTCTTCATATCATCTTCCCTCTATGCTTGTCTCCATGCCCAAATTTCCCCTTTTCCTAAGAACATCAGTCATATTACATTAGGACCCACTCTAATGACCTCATTTAAACTTGATTATCTCTGTAAAGACCCTATCTCCAGATAAGGTCACATTCTGAGGCCTTGGAGATCAAGACTCCCACATATGAATTTGGGGGTAGACACACTTCAATCCATAGCACTGAGGAATAACTAATGGTCTTTGCCATACTCTGTAATACATTAATATTCTCCCTCCCTAGCAATATGCTGATAATTATTTCCTCCTTGCATTGCTCTTTCTATTATTTCTTGAAAAAAGAAATCAGACATTTTGAATGTTTTTCTATTTTTTGCAATACATACTTTTTTAAAATTTTTTTTCAATACATACTATCTTATTATAAATCAAGATCATCACTAGCAAAATAAACTCAATGTCACAAGAAAAGGCAGGAATATTCAATTCTTACTTTGTTTCATCTTTTCTGTTAAAGAAACTGATCTTCAGTTTGGAAGGGAGTAAGAGAAATTTTTTTTTAAGATTTTATTTTTAAGTAATCTCTACATCCAACATGGAGCTCGAACCCACAACCCCAAGATCAAGAGTCTCATGCTTGGGCGCCTGGGTGGCTCAGTCCTTAAGCGTCTGCCTTCGGCTCAGGTCATGATCCCGGGGTCCTGGGATCGAGCCCCGCATCAGGCTCCCTGCTCGGCGGGAAGTCTGCTTCTCCCTCTCCCACTCCCCCTGCTTGTGTTCCCTCTCTCTCTGTGTCTCTCTCTGTCAAATAAATAAATAAAATCTTTAAAAAAAAAAAAAAAGAGAGAGTCTCATGCTCTATCAACTGAGCCAGCCAGGTGCCCTAGGAGTAAGAGAAAATTTTAACGAAAAAAAAAAAAAAAGGTGAGAAATTTAAGAGAAAACCTCTAAATCAATCTCATGCCCCAAAGGAATTAAGTTTCATCATTTTGAGAGAACATGCAGAATAAATCATCCTGTTGCTATAGTTACCTGCTTATATCAGGTCCACTTGAGCCTGTCACAGTGGGTGTGTCCAAAAGTGTCCAAAGTAACATAAATCTAAATTGCACAAGGTGAACTCCTTGGGGGTGTACCACTGGCATCAACGCTTTTGAAAGCAAGTGAGCAATAATCTGTTCAGCTACAGTATATGTTTTTATAACATACATTAGCTCTTCCGTGATTGATAACTAGGGTAATGATGTCAGTATGATGACGGAGCTATGTTGGATCATACAGTTTTTCCTAGGCAAAGAAAGCTAGAAGAGTGGAAATAGCATTAATAACCTTCTAGAAGAAAGACAAAAGTGCTCAGATAAACTGTTGCACACAGGCCAGAGTCTTTTCAGTCCCATCAAATAAACAAATGATATCAGTGCCCACATCCTCCCTTCTTGCCTTGAGAGGTACATCCCCACCTTTGCATAGGTCTGGGCTTGTGACAAGTTCTACTTCCTGTGTCTACCTTAAAGGAAGCCCCCTTGGCTCAGAGCTTCACTTCCAGGTGCATTGTGATAGTGTTTTGGTGCATTTTTAATATCTCTTTTAGGTATCCTCTAGCCTTGATGACCTACCTTCCTGGGCTATCCAGGAAGATTTTTCTATGTAGCCAGGCCAAATCTATATCATAATAGGCTGAAGGTCAGGCCTGGAACAGGGGTGACTGAAGAAAGTTATTGTTTTTGTTAGTGAAACAATTGCTTTTCTTTTTCTTTTTTTTAGTATTTTTAAGTAGGCTCCTTGCCCAGCATGGAGCCCAACAAAGGGCTTGAACTCACAACCCTGAGATCAAGATCTGAGCTGAGATCAAGAGTAGGATGCTTGGGGCTCCTGGGTGGCTCAGTCGTTAAGCTTCTGCCTTCGGCTCAGGTCATGGTCCCAGGGTCCTGGGATCGAGCTTCACATCGGGCTCTCTGCTCAGCAGGAAGCCTTCTTCTCCCTCTCCCGCTCCCCTTGCTTGTGTTCCCTCTCTCCTGTCTCTCTCTCTCTGTCAAATAAATAAATAAATAATCTTAAAAAAAAAAAAGAGTAGGATGCTTAAACAACTGATCCACCCAGACATCCCACAACAATTTTATTTAATGCAGCAGTAATATATGTAGACCTAGAAGGAGCTCCAAGATACAGTTCTGAATAAAACAAAATAAAAAAAAAAAATAAAACACACACAAACAATATTATGTATTTTCTACAACTGCATATATACATATGTATATGTGTGTGGGTATATGTGTGAGTATATGTGTGTGGGTATATGTGT